>NW_025727784.1:600000-826108 GCF_021461385.2 Schistocerca piceifrons
ATGCAATTTCTGTGTTTCATCGTCAATAAGAAGGTCAGAGGGGTACGGTAAACCTGAGACCTGAAGTGAAGCATCGGAATCTATAGCTAGTGTCACAGGAATGGCTCAAAACATAGACGGTAAGAAGAGTCAGTCTTCTTGTACTTAATTCTGCTTTGTGCCTTTTGTATTTAATTCCGATGCAATTTCTGTGTTTCATCATTAATAAGAAGGTCCAAGGGATACAGTAAACCTGAAGTGAAGCATCGGAATTTATAACTAGTGTCACAGGAATGGTTCAAACATAGACAGTAAGAAGAGTCAGTCTTCTTGTACTTAAGTCGGCATTGTGCTTTTTGTATTTAACTCCGATGGAATTTCTGTGTTTCATCGTCAATAAGAAGGTCAGAGGGATACAGTAAACCTGGAGCGAATCATCGGAATCTATAACTAGTGTCACAGGAATGTTTCAAATCATAGACAGTAAGAAGAGTCAGACTTCTTTTACTTAAGTCGGCATTGTGCCTTTTGTATTTAATTCCGATGCAATTTCTGTGTTTCATCGTCAATAAGAAGGACCAAGCTATACAGTAAACCTGGAGTGAAGCATCGGAGTCTATAACTAGTGTCACAGGACTAGTTCAAAAATAGACAGTAAGAAGAGTCAGTCTCCTTGAACTTAATTCGTCATTATGCATTTTGTATTTATTTCCGATGCAATTTCTGTGTTTCATCGTCAATAAGAAGGTCCGATGGATACAGTAAACCTCAAGTGAAGCATCGGAATCTATAACGGGTGTCACAGGAATGGGTCAAACATAGTCAGTAGGAAGAGTCGGGCTTCATGTACTTAAGTCGGCATTGTGCCTTTTGTATTTAATTCCGATCTATTTTCTGTGTTTCATCGTCAATAAGAAGGTCCAAGGGATACAGTAAGCCTGAAGTGAAGCATCGGAATCTATAACTAGTGTCACAGGAATGGTTCAAAACATAGACAGTAGGAAGAGTCAGTCTTCTGGTACTTAATTCGGCATTGTGCCGTTAGTATTTAATTCCGATGCAATTTCTGTGTTTCATCGTCAATAAGAAGGTCCAAGGGATACAGTAAACCTGAAGTGAAGCATTGGATCTATAGCTGGTGTCACAGGAATGGTTCAAAACATAGTCAGTAAAAAGAGTCAGTCTTCTTGTACTTAAGTCAGCATTGTGCCTTTTCTATTTAATTCCGATGCAATGTCTGTGTTTCATCGTCAATAAGAAGGTCCAAGGGATACAGTAAACATGAAGTGAAGCATCGGAATCTATAACAAGTGTCAATGGAATGGTTCAAAACATAGTCAGTAAGAAGAGTCAGTCTTCTTGTACTTAAGTCGGCATTGTGACTATTCTATTTAATTCCGATGCAATTTCTGTGTTTCATCGTCAATAAGAAGGTCCAAGGGATACAGTAAACCTGAAGTGAAGCATCGGATTTTATAACTAGTGTCACAGGAATGGTTCAAAACATAGTCAGTAAGGAGAGGCAGTCTTCTTGTACTTAAGTCGGCATTGTGCCTTTTGTATTTAATTCCGATGCAATTTCTGTGTTTCATCGTCAATAAGAAGGTCAGAGGGGTACAGTAAACCTGAGACCTGAAGTGAAGCATCGGAATCTATAGCTAGTGTCACAGGAATGGTTCAAAACATAGACAGTTAGAAGAGTCAGTCTTCTTGTACTTAATTCTGCTTTGTGCCTTTTGTATTTAATTCCGATGCAATTTCTGTGTTTCATCATTAATAAGATGGTCCAAGGGATACAGTAAACCTGAAGTGAAGCATCGGAATTTATAACTAGTGTCACAGGAATGGTTCAAACATGGACAGTAAGAAGAGTCAGTCTTCTTGTACTTAAGTCGCCATTGTGCCTTTTGTATTTAACTCCGATGGAATTTCTGTGTTTCGTCGTCAATAAGAAGGTCAGAGGGATACAGTAAACCTGGGGTGAAGCATCGGAATCTATAACTAGTGTCACAGGATGGTTCAAATCATAGACAGTAAGAAGAGTTAGACTTCTTTTACTTAAGTCGGCATTGTGCCTTTTGTATTTAATTCCGATGCAATTTCTGTGTTTCATCGTCAATAAGAAGGACCAAGCTAAACAGTAAACCTGAAGTGAAGCATCGGACTCCATAACTAGTGTCACAGGAATGGATCAAAACATAGTCAGTAGGAAGAGTTAGTCTTCTTGTACTTAAGTCGGCGTTGTGCCTTTTGTATTTAATTCCGATGCAATTTTTGTGTTTCATCGTCAATAAGAAGGTCAGAGGGATACAGTAAACCTGAAGTGAAACATCGGAATCCATAAGTGGGGTCACAGGAATGGTTCAAAGCATAGTCAGTAAGAGGAGTTGGTCTTCTTGTACTTAAGTCGGCATTGTGCCTTTTGTATTTAATTCCGATGCAATTTCTGTGTTTCATCGACAATAAGAAGGTCCAAGCGATACAGTAAACCTGGAGTGAAACATCGGGGTCTGTAACTAGTGTCACAGGAATGGTTCAAATCATAGACAGTAAGAAGAGTCTGTCTTCCTGTACTTCAGTCGGCATTTTGCCTTTTGTATTTAATTCCGATGCAATTTTTGTGATTCATCGTCAATAAGAAAGTCCAAGGGATACAGTAAACCTGAAGTGAAGAATCGGGATCTATAACTAGTGTCAGAGGAATCGTTCAAAACATAGTCAGTTAGAAGAGTCAGTTTTCTTGTACTTAAGTCGGCATAGTGCCTTTTCTATTTAATTCCGATGCAATTTGTGTGTTTCATCGTCAATAAGAAGATCCAAGGGATACAGTAAACCTGGAGTGAAGCATCGGAATCTATACCTAGTGTCAATGGTATGGTTCAAAACATAGACAGTAAGAAGAGTCAGTCTTCTTCTACTTAAGTCGGCATTGTGCATTTTGAATTTAATTACGATGCAATTTCCGTGTTTCATCGTCAATAAGAAGGTCCAAGGTATACAGTAAACCTGAAGTGAAGCATCGGATCTATTACTAGTGGCACAGGAATGGTTCAAAACATAGTCAGTAAGAAGAGTCAGTCTTGTTGTACTTAAGTCGGCATTGTGCCTTTTCTATTTAATTCCGATGCAATTTATATGTTTCATCGTCAATACGAAGGTCCAAGGAATACAGTAAACATGGAGTGAAGCATCGTAATCTATAACTAGTGTCACAGGTATGGTTCAAAACATAGACAGTAAGAAGAGTCAGTCTCCTTGTACTTAATTTTGCACTGTGCCTTTTGTATTTAATTCCGATGCAATTTCTGTGTTTCATCGTCAATAAGAAGGTCAGAGGGGTACAGTAAACCTGGACTGAAGCATCGGAATCTATAGCTAGTGTCACAGGAATGGTTCAAAACATAGTCAGTAAGAAGAGTTAGTCTTCTTGTACTTATTTCTGCTTTGTGCCTTTTATATTTAGTTTCGATGCAATTTCTGTGTTTCATCGTCAATATGAAGGTCCAAGGGATACAGTAAACCTGAAGTAAAGCATCGGAATTTATAGCTAGTGTCACAGGAATGGTTCAAACCAAAGTCAGTAAGGAGAGCAGTCTTCTTGTACTTAAGTCGGCATTGTGCCTTTTGTATTTAATTCCGATGCAATTTCTGTGTTTCATCGTCAATAAGAAGGTCCAAGGGATACAGTAAACCTGAAGTGAAGCATCGGAATTTATAACTAGTGTCACAAGAATGGTTCAAAACATAGACAGTAAGAAGAGTCAGTCTTCTTGTACTTAAGTCGGCATTGTGCCTTTTGTATTTAACTCCGATGCAATTTCTGTGTTTCATCGTCAATAAGAACGCCACTGGGATACAGAAATCCTGAAGTGAAGCATCGGAAATTATAACTAGTGTCACAGGAATGGTTCAAACATAGTCAGTAAGAAGAGTCAGTCTGCTTGTCCTTAAGTCGGCATTGTGCTTTTTGTATTTAACTCCGATGGAATTTCTGTGTTTCATCGTCAATAAGAAGGACAGAGGGGTACAGTAAACCTGACGTGAAGCATCGGAATCTATAGCTAGTGTCACAGGAATGGTTCAAAGAATAGTCAGTAAGAAGAGTCAGACTTCTTGTCCTTATGTCGGCATTGTGACTTTTGTATTTAATTCCGATGCAATTCTTGTGTTTCATCATCAATAAGAAGGTCCAAGGGATACAGTAAACCTGGAGTGTAGCATCGGAATCTATAACTAGTGTCACAGGTATGGTACAAAACATAGACAGTAAGAAGAGTCAGTCTCCTTGTACTTAATTTTGCACTGTGCGTTTTGTATTTAATTCCGATGCAATTTCTGTGTTTCATCGTCAATAAGAAGGTCAGAGGGGTACAGTAAACCTGAGACCTGAAGTGAAGCATCGGAATCTATAGCTAGTGTCACAGGAATGGCTCAAAACATAGACAGTAAGAAGAGTCAGTCTTCTTGTACTTAATTCTGCTTTGTGCCTTTTGTATTTAATTCCGATGCAATTTCTGTGTTTCATCATTAATAAGAAGGTCCAAGGGATACAGTAAACCTGAAGTGAAGCATCGGAATTTATAACTAGTGTCACAGGAATGGTTCAAACATAGACAGTAAGAAGAGTCAGTCTTCTTTTACTTAAGTCGGCATTGTGCTTTTTGTATTTAATTCCGATGGAATTTCTGTGTTCCATCGTCAATAAGAAGGTCAGAGGGATACAGTAAACCTGGAGTGAATCATCGGAATCTATAACTAGTGTCACAGGAATGGTTCAAATCATAGACAGTAAGAAGAGTCAGACTTCTTTTACTTAAGTCGGCATTGTGCCTTTTGTATTTAATTCCGATGCAATTTCTGTGTTTCATCGTCAATAAGAAGGACCAAGCTATACAGTAAACCTGGAGTGAAGCATCGGAGTCTATAACTAGTGTCACAGGACTAGTTCAAAAATAGACAGTAAGAAGAGTCAGTCTCCTTGAACTTAATTCGGCATTATGCATTTTGTATTTATTTCCGATGCAATTTCTGTGTTTCATCGTCAATAAGAAGGTCCAATGGATACAGTAAACCTCAAGTGAAGCATCGGAATCTATAACGGGTGTCACAGGAATGGGTCAAACATAGTCAGTAGGAAGAGTCGGGCTTCATGTACTTAAGTCGGCATTGTGCCTTTTGTATTTAATTCCGATGTATTTTCTGTGTTTCATCGTCAATAAGAAGGTCCAAGGGATACAGTAAACCTGAAGTGAAGCATCGGAATCTATAACTAGTGTCACAGGAATGGTTCAAAACATAGACAGTAGGAAGAGTCAGTCTTCTTGTACTTAAGTCGGCATTGTGCCGTTAGTATTTAATTCCGATGCAATTTCTGTGTTTCATCGTCAATAAGAAGGTCCAAGGGATACAGTAAACCTGAAGTGAAGCATTGGATCTATAGCTGGTGTCACAGGAATGGTTCAAAACATAGTCAGTAAAAAGAGTCAGTCTTCTTGTACTTAAGTCAGCATTGTGCCTTTTCTATTTAATTCCGATGCAATGTCTGTGTTTCATCGTCAATAAGAAGGTCCAAGGGATACAGTAAACATGAAGTGAAGCATCGGAATCTATAACAAGTGTCAATGGAATGGTTCAAAACATAGTCAATAAGAAGAGTCAGTCTTCTTGTACTTAAGTCGGCATTGTGACTATTCTATTTAATTCCGATGCAATTTCTGTGTTTCATCGTCAATAAGAAGGTCCAAGGGATACAGTAAACCTGAAGTGAAGCATCGGAATTTATAACTAGTGTCACAGGAATGGTTCAAAACATAGTCAGTAAGGAGAGGCAGTCTTCTTGTACTTAAGTCGGCATTGTGCCTTTTGTATTTAATTCCGATGCAATTTCTGTGTTTCATCGTCAATAAGAAGGTCAGAGGGGTACAGTAAACCTGAGACCTGAAGTGAAGCATCGGAATCTATAGCTAGTGTCACAGGAATGGTTCAAAACATAGACAGTTAGAAGAGTCAGTCTTCTTGTACTTAATTCTGCTTTGTGCCTTTTGTATTTAATTCCGATGCAATTTCTGTGTTTCATCATTAATAAGATGGTCCAAGGGATACAGTAAACCTGAAGTGAAGCATCGGAATTTATAACTTGTGTCACAGGAGTGGTTCAAACATGGACAGTAAGAAGAGTCAGTCTTCTTGTACTTAAGTCGCCATTGTGCCTTTTGTATTTAACTCCGATGGAATTTCTGTGTTTCGTCGTCAATAAGAAGGTCAGAGGGATACAGTAAACCTGGGGTGAAGCATCGGAATCTATAACTAGTGTCACAGGAATGGTTCAAATCATAGACAGTAAGAAGAGTTAGACTTCTTTTACTTAAGTCGGCATTGTGCCTTTTGTATTTAATTCCGATGCAATTTCTGTGTTTCATCGTCAATAAGAAGGACCAAGCTATACAGTAAACCTGAAGTGAAGCATCGGACTCCATAACTAGTGTCACAGGAATGGATCAAAACATAGTCAGTAGGAAGAGTTAGTCTTCTTGTACTTAAGTCGGCGTTGTGCCTTTTGTATTTAATTCCGATGCAATTTCTGTGTTTCATCGTCAATAAGAAGGTCAGAGGGATACAGTAAACCTGAAGTGAAACATCGGAATCCATAACTGGGGTCACAGGAATGGTTCAAAGCATAGTCAGTAAGAGGAGTTGGTCTTCTTGTACTTAAGTCGGCATTGTGCCTTTTGTATTTAATTCCGATGCAATTTCTGTGTTTCATCGTCAATAAGAAGGTCCAAGGGATACAGTAAACCTGAAGTGAAGCATCGGAATTTATAACTAGTGTCACAAGAATGGTTCAAAACATAGACAGTAAGAAGAGTCAGTCTTCTTGTACTTAAGTCGGCATTGTGCCTTTTGTATTTAACTCCGATGCAATTTCTGTGTTTCATCGTCAATAAGATCGCCACTTGGATACAGAAATCCTGAAGTGAAGCATCGGAAATTATAACTAGTGTCACAGGAATGGTTCAAACATAGTCAGTAAGAAGAGTCAGTCTGCTTGTCCTTCAGTCGGCATTGTGCCTTTTGTATTTAATTCCGATGCAATTTCTGTGTTTCATCGTCAATAAGAAGGACAGAGGGGTACAGTAAACCTGAAGTGAAGCATCGGAATCTATAGCTAGTGTCACAGGAATGGTTCAAAGAATAGTCAGTAAGAAGAGTCAGACTTCTTGTCCTTATGTCGGCATTGTGACTTTTGTATTTAATTCCGATGCAATTCTTGTGTTTCATCATCAATAAGAAGGTCCAAGGGATACAGTAAACCTGGAGTGAAGCATCGGAATCTATAACTAGTGTCACAGGTATGGTTCAAAACATAGACAGTAAGAAGAGTCAGTCTCCTTGTACTTAATTTTGCACTGTGCCTTTTGTATTTAATTCCGATGCAATTTCTGTGTTTCATCGTCAATAAGAAGGTCAGAGGGGTACGGTAAACCTGTGACCTGAAGTGAAGCATCGGAATCTATAGCTAGTGTCACAGGAATGGCTCAAAACATAGACAGTAAGAAGAGTCAGTCTTCTTGTACTTAATTCTGCTTTGTGCCTTTTGTATTTAATTCCGATGCAATTTCTGTGTTTCATCGTCAATAAGAAGGTCCAATGGATACAGTAAACCTCAAGTGAAGCATCGGAATCTATAACGGGTGTCACAGGAATGGGTCAAACATAGTCAGTAGGAAGAGTCGGGCTTCATGTACTTAAGTCGGCATTGTGCCTTTTGTATTTAATTCCGATGTATTTTCTGTGTTTCATCGTCAATAAGAAGGTCCAAGGGATACAGTAAGCCTGAAGTGAAGCATCGGAATCTATAACTAGTGTCACAGGAATGGTTAAAACATAGACAGTAGGAAGAGTCAGTCTTCTGGTACTTAAGTCGGCATTGTGCCGTTAGTATTTAATTCCGATGCAATTTCTGTGTTTCATCGTCAATAAGAAGGTCCAAGGGATACAGTAAACCTGAAGTGAAGCATTGGATCTATAGCTGGTGTCACAGGAATGGTTCAAAACATAGTCAGTAAAAAGAGTCAGTCTTCTTGTACTTAAGTCAGCATTGTGCCTTTTCTATTTAATTCCGATGCAATGTCTGTGTTTCATCGTCAATAAGAAGGTCCAAGGGATACAGTAAACATGAAGTGAAGCATCGGAATCTATAACAAGTGTCAATGGAATGGTTCAAAACATAGTCAGTAAGAAGAGTCAGTCTTCTTGTACTTAAGTCGGCATTGTGACTATTCTATTTAATTCCGATGCAATTTCTGTGTTTCATCGTCAATAAGAAGGTCCAAGGGATACAGTAAACCTGAAGTGAAGCATCGGATTTTATAACTAGTGTCACAGGAATGGTTCAAAACATAGTCAGTAAGGAGAGGCAGTCTTCTTGTACTTAAGTCGGCATTGTGCCTTTTGTATTTAATTCCGATGCAATTTCTGTGTTTCATCGTCAATAAGAAGGTCAGAGGGGTACAGTAAACCTGAGACCTGAAGTGAAGCATCGGAATCTATAGCTAGTGTCACAGGAATGGTTCAAAACATAGACAGTTAGAAGAGTCAGTCTTCTTGTACTTAATTCTGCTTTGTGCCTTTTGTATTTAATTCCGATGCAATTTCTGTGT
Organism: Schistocerca piceifrons; assembly: GCF_021461385.2. NCBI lineage: Eukaryota > Metazoa > Arthropoda > Insecta > Orthoptera > Acrididae > Schistocerca > Schistocerca piceifrons. The sequence continues at coordinate 608,640 of NW_025727784.1, forward strand.
TTCATCATTAATAAGATGGTCCAAGGGATACAGTAAACCTGAAGTGAAGCATCGGAATTTATAACTAGTGTCACAGGAATGGTTCAAACATGGACAGTAAGAAGAGACAGTCTTCTTGTACTTAAGTCGCCATTGTGCCTTTTGTATTTAACTCCGATGGAATTTCTGTGTTTCGTCGTCAATAAGAAGGTCAGACGGATACAGTAAACCTGGGGTGAAGCATCGGAATCTATAACTAGTGTCACAGGAATTTTTCAAATCATAGACAGTAAGAAGAGTTAGACTTCTTTTACTTAAGTCGGCATTGTGCCTTTTGTATTTAATTCCGATGCAATTTCTGTGTTTCATCGTCAATAAGAAGGACCAAGCTATACAGTAAACCTGAAGTGAAGCATCGGACTCCATAACTAGTGTCACAGGAATGGATCAAAACATAGTCAGTAGGAAGAGTTAGTCTTCTAGTACTTAAGTCGGCGTTGTGCCTTTTGTATTTAATTCCGATGCAATTTCTGTGTTTCATCGTCAATAAGAAGGTCAGAGGGATACAGTAAACCTGAAGTGAAACATCGGAATCCATAACTGGGGTCACAGGAATGGTTCAAAGCATAGTCAGTAAGAGGAGTTGGTCTTCTTGTACTTAAGTCGGCATTGTGCCTTTTGTATTTAATTCCGATGCAATTTCTGTGTTTCATCGACAATAAGAAGGTCCAAGCGACACAGTAAACCTGGAGTGAAACATCGGGGTCTGTAACTAGTGTCACAGGAATGGTTCAAATCATAGACAGTAAGAAGAGTCTGTCTTCCTGTACTTCAGTCGGCATTTTGCCTTTTGTATCTAATTCCGATGCAATTTTTGTGATTCATCGTCAATAAGAAAGTCCAAGGGATACAGTAAACCTGAAGTGAAGCATCGGGATCTATAACTAGTGTCACAGGAATCGTTCAAAACATAGTCAGTTAGAAGAGTCAGTTTTCTTGTACTTAAGTCGGCATAGTGCCTTTTCTATTTAATTCCGATGCAATTTGTGTGTTTCATCGTCAATAAGAAGATCCAAGGGATACAGTTTACCTGGAGTGAAGCATCGGAATCTATACCTAGTGACAATGGTATGGTTCAAAACATAGACAGTAAGAAGAGTCAGTCTTCTTCTACTTAAGTCGGCATTGTGCATTTTGAATTTAATTACGATGCAATTTCTGTGTTTCATCGTCAATAAGAAGGTCCAAGGTATACAGTAAACCTGAAGTGAAGCATCGGATCTATTACTAGTGGCACAGGAATGGTTCAAAACATAGTCAGTAAGAAGAGTCAGTCTTGTTGTACTTAAGTCGGCATTGTGCCTTTTCTATTTAATTCCGATGCAATTTCTGTGTTTCATCGTCAATACGAAGGTCCAAGGAATACAGTAAACATGGAGTGAAGCATCGTAATCTATAACTAGTGTCACAGGTATGGTTCAAAACATAGACAGTAAGAAGAGTCAGTCTCCTTGTACTTAATTTTGCACTGTGCCTTTTGTATTTAATTCCGATGCAATTTCTGTGTTTCATCGTCAATAAGAAGGTCAGAGGGGTACAGTAAACCTGGAGTGAAGCATCGGAATCTATGACTAGTGTCACAGGAATGGTTCAAAACATAGACAGTAAGAAGAGTCAGTCTTCTTGTACTTACGTCGACATTGTGCCTTTTCTATTTAATTCCGATGCAATTTCTGTGTTTCATCGTCAATAAGAAGTTCCAAGGGATACAGTAAACCTGAAGTGAAGCTTAGGAATCTATAGCTAGTGTCACAGGAATGGTTCAAAACATAGTCAGTAAGAAGAATTAGTCTTCTTGTACTTATTTCTGCTTTGTGCCTTTTATATTTAGTTTCGATGCAATTTCTGTGTTTCATCGTCAATATGAAGGTCCAAGGGATACAGTAAACCTGAAGTAAAGCATCGGAATTTATAGCTAGTGTCACAGGAATGGTTCAAACCAAAGTCAGTAAGGAGAGCAGTCTTCTTGTACTTAAGTCGGCATTGTGCCTTTTGTATTTAATTCCGATGCAATTTCTGTGTTTCATCGTCAATAAGAAGGTCCAAGGGATACAGTAAACCTGAAGTGAAGCATTGGAATTTATAACTAGTGTCACAAGAATGGTTCAAAACATAGACAGTAAGAAGAGTCAGTCTTCTTGTACTTAAGTCGGCATTGTGCCTTTTGTATTTAACTCCGATGCAATTTCTGTGTTTCATCGTCAATAAGAACGCCACTGGGATACAGAAATCCTGAAGTGAAGCATCGGAAATTATAACTAGTGTCACAGGAATGGTTCAATTATAGTCAGTAAGAAGAGTCAGTCTGCTTGTCCTTTAGTCGGCATTGTGCCTTTTGTATTTAATTCCGATGCAATTTCTGTGTTTCATCGTCAATAAGAAGGACAGAGGGGTACAGTAAACCTGACGTGAAGCATCGGAATCTATAGCTAGTGTCACAGGAATGGTTCAAAGAATAGTCAGTAAAAAGAGTCAGACTTCTTGTCCTTATGTCGGCATTGTGACTTTTGTATTTACTTCCGATGCAATTCTTGTGTTTCATCATCAATAAGAAGGTCCAAGGGATACAGTAAACCTGGAGTGTAGCATCGGAATCTATAACTAGTGTCACAGGTATGGTACAAAACATAGACAGTAAGAAGAGTCAGTCTCCTTGTACTTAATTTTGCACTGTGCCTTTTGTATTTAATTCCGATGCAATTTCTGTGTTTCATCGTCAATAAGAAGGTCAGAGGGGTACAGTAAACCTGAGACCTGAAGTGAAGCATCGGAATCTATAGCTAGTGTCACAGGAATGGCTCAAAACATAGACAGTAAGAAGAGTCAGTCTTCTTGTACTTAATTCTGCTTTGTGCCTTTTGTATTTAATTCCGATGCAATTTCTGTGTTTCATCATTAATAAGAAGGTCCAAGGGATACAGTAAACCTGAAGTGAAGCATCGGAATTTATAACTAGTGTCACAGGAATGGTTCAAACATAGACAGTAAGAAGAGTCAGTCTTCTTTTACTTAAGTCGGCATTGTGCTTTTTGTATTTAATTCCGATGGAATTTCTGTGTTTCATCGTCAATAAGAAGGTCAGAGGGATACAGTAAACCTGGAGTGAATCATCGGAATCTATAACTAGTGTCACAGGAATGGTTCAAATCATAGACAGTAAGAAGAGTCAGACTTCTTTTACTTAAGTCGGCATTGTGCCTTTTGTATTTAATTCCGATGCAATTTCTGTGTTTCATCGTCAATAAGAAGGACCAAGCTATACAGTAAACCTGGAGTGAAGCATCGGAGTCTATAACTAGTGTCACAGGACTAGTTCAAAAATAGACAGTAAGAAGAGTTAGTCTCCTTGAACTTAATTCGGCATTATGCATTTTGTATTTATTTCCGATGCAATTTCTGTGTTTCATCGTCAATAAGAAGGTCCAATGGATACAGTAAACCTCAAGTGAAGCATCGGAATCTATAACGGGTGTCACAGGAATGGGTCAAACATAGTCAGTAGGAAGAGTCGGGCTTCATGTACTTAAGTCGGCATTGTGCCTTTTGTATTTAATTCCGATGTATTTTCTGTGTTTCATCGTCAATAAGAAGGTCCAAGGGATACAGTAAACCTGAAGTGAAGCATCGGAATCTATAACTAGTGTCACAGGAATGGTTCAAAACATAGACAGTAGGAAGAGTCAGTCTTCTTGTACTTAAGTCGGCATTGTGCCGTTAGTATTTAATTCCGATGCAATTTCTGTGTTTCATCGTCAATAAGAAGGTCCAAGGGATACAGTAAACCTGAAGTGAAGCATTGGATCTATAGCTGGTGTCACAGGAATGGTTCAAAACATAGTCAGTAAAAAGAGTCAGTCTTCTTGTACTTAAGTCAGCATTGTGCATTTTCTATTTAATTCCGATGCAATGTCTGTGTTTCATCGTCAATAAGAAGGTCCAAGGGATACAGTAAACATGAAGTGAAGCATCGGAATCTATAACAAGTGTCAATGGAATGGTTCAAAACATAGTCAATAAGAAGAGTCAGTCTTCTTGTACTTAAGTCGGCATTGTGACTATTCTATTTAATTCCGATGCAATTTCTGTGTTTCATCGTCAATAAGAAGGTCCAAGGGATACAGTAAACCTGAAGTGAAGCATCGGAATTTATAACTAGTGTCACAGGAATGGTTCAAAACATAGTCAGTAAGGAGAGGCAGTCTTCTTGTACTTAAGTCGGCATTGTGCCTTTTGTATTTAATTCCGATGCAATTTCTGTGTTTCATCGTCAATAAGAAGGTCAGAGGGGTACAGTAAACCTGAGACCTGAAGTGAAGCATCGGAATCTATAGCTAGTGTCACAGGAATGGTTCAAAACATAGACAGTTAGAAGAGTCAGTCTTCTTGTACTTAATTCTGCTTTGTGCCTTTTGTATTTAATTCCGATGCAATTTCTGTGTTTCATCATTAATAAGATGGTCCAAGGGATACAGTAAACCTGAAGTGAAGCATCGGAATTTATAACTAGTGTCACAGGAATGGTTCAAACATGGACAGTAAGAAGAGTCAGTCTTCTTGTACTTAAGTCGCCATTGTGCCTTTTGTATTTAACTCCGATGGAATTTCTGTGTTTCATCGTCAATAAGAAGGTCAGAGGGATACAGTAAACCTGGGGTGAAGCATCGGAATCTATAACTAGTGTCACAGGAATGGTTCAAATCATAGACAGTAAGAAGAGTCAGACTTCTTTTACTTAAGTCGGCATTGTGCCTTTTGTATTTAATTCCGATGCAATTTCTGTGTTTCATCGTCAATAAGAAGGACCAAGCTATACAGTAAACCTGAAGTGAAGCATCGGACTCCATAACTAGTGTCACAGGAATGGATCAAAACATAGTCAGTAGGAAGAGTTAGTCTTCTTGTACTTAAGTCGGCGTTGTGCCTTTTGTATTTAATTCCGATGCAATTTCTGTGTTTCATCGTCAATAAGAAGGTCCAAGGGATACAGTAAACCTGGAGTGAAGCTTCGTAATCTGTAACTAGTGTCACAGGAATGGTTCAAATCATAGACAGTAAGAAGAGTCAGTCTTCGTGTAGTTCAGTCGGCATTTCGCCTTTTGTATTTAATTCCGATGCAATTTCTGTGTTTTATCGTCAATGAGAAGGTCCAAGGGATACAGTAAACCTGAAGTGCAGCATCGGTATCTATAACTAGTGTCACAGAAATCGTTCAAAACATAGTCAGTAAGAATAGTCAGTTTTCTTGTACTTAAGTCGGCATAGTGCCTTTTCTATTTAATTCCTATGCAATTTCTGTGTTTCACCGTCAATAAGACGGTCCAAGGGATACAGTAAACCTGGAGTGAAGCATCGGAATCTATAACAAGTGTCAATGGTATGGTTCAAATATTAGACAGTAAGAAGAGTCAGTCTTCTTGTACTTACGTCGGTATTGTGCCCTTTGTATTAAATTCCGATGCAATTTCTGTGTTTCTTCGTCAATAAGAAGGTCCGAGGGATACAGTAAACCTGAAGTCAAGCATCGGAAACTATAGCTAGTGTCACAGGAATGGTTCAAACATAGTCAGTAAGAAGAGACAGTCTTCTTGTCCTTAAGTCGGCATTGTGCCTTTTCTATTTAATTCCGATGCAATTTCTGTGTTTCATCGTCAATAAGAAGGTCCAAGGGATACAGTAAACCTGAAGTGAAGCATCGGAATCTGTAACTAGTGTCACAGGAATGGTTCAAAACATAGACAGTAAGAAGAGTCAGTCTTTATGTACTTACGTCGACATTGTGCCTTTTCTATTTAATTACGATGCAATTTCTGTGTTTCATCGTAAATGAGAAGGTCAGAGGGATACAATAAACCTGAAGTGAAGTATCGGGATATATAACTGGTGTCACAGGAATGGTTCAAAGCAAAGTCAGTGAGAAGAGTCAGTCTTCTTGTCCTTAAGTCGGCATTGTGCCTTTAGTATTTAATTTCGATGCAATTGCTGTGTTTCAACGTCAATAAGAAGGTCCAAGGGATACAGTAAACCTGGAGTGTAGCATCGGAATCCATAACTAGTGTCACAGGTATGGTTCAAAGCATAGACAGTAAGAAGAGTGAGTCTTCGTGTACTTAAGTCGGCATTTTGCCTTTTGTATTTAATTCCGATGCAATTTCTGTGTTTCATCGTCAATAAGAAGGTCCAAGGGATACAGTAAACCTGAGGTGAAGCACCGGAATCTATAACTAGTGTCACAGGAATGGTTCAAAACATAGTCTTGTACTTAAGTCGGCATTGTACGTTTTCTATTTAATTCCGATGCAGTTTCTGTGTTTCATCGTCAATAACAAGGTCCAAGGGATACAGTAAACCTGGAGTGAAGCATCGGAATCTATAACTAGTGTCACAGGAATGGTTCAAAACATAAACAGTAAGAAGAGTCAGTCTCCTTGTACTTAATTCTGCACTGTGCCATTTGTATTTAATTCCGATGCATTTTCTGCGTTTCATCGTCAATAATAAGGTAGAAGGGATACAGTAAACCTGACGAGAAGCATCGGAATTTATAACTAGTGTCACAGGAATGGTTCAAAACATAGTCAGTAAGAAGAGTCAGTCTTCTTGTACTTAAGTCGGCATTGTGCCTTTTCTATTTAATTCCGATGCAATTTCTGTGTTTCATCGTCAATAAGAAGGACCGAGGGATACAGTAAACCTGGAGTGAAGCATCGGAGTCTATAACTAGTGTCACAGGACTGGTTCAAAAATAGACAGTAAGAAGAGTCAGTCTTCTTGAGCTTAATTCGGCCTTGTGCCTTTTGTATTTAATTCCGATGCAATTTCTGTGTTTCATCGTCAATAAGAAGGACCGAGGGATACAGTAAACCTGGAGTGAAGCATCGGAGTCTATAACAAGTGTCACAGGACTGGTTCAAAAATAGACAGTAAGAAGAGTCAGTCTTCTTGAACCTAATTCGGCATTGTGCCTTTTGTATTTAATTCCGATGCTATTTCTGTGTTTCATCGTCAATAAGAAGGTCAGAGGGATACAGTAAACCTGAAGTAAAGCATCGGAATCCATAACTGGTGTCACAGGAATGGTTCAAAGCATAGTCAGTAAGAGGAGTTGGTCTTCTTGTACTTAAGTCGGCATTGTGCCTTTTGTATTTAATTCCGATGCAATTTCTGTGTTTCATCGACAATAAGAAGGTCCAAGCGATACAGTAAACCTGGAGTGAAACATCGGGGTCTGCAACTAGTGTCACAGGAATGGTTCAAATCATAGACAGTAAGAAGAGTCTGTCTTCCTGTACTTCAGTCGGCATTTTGCCTTTTGTATTTAATTCCGTTGCAATTTTTGTGATTCATCGTCAATAAGAAAGTCCAAGGGATACAGTAAACCTGAAGTGAAGCATCGGGATCTATAACTAGTGTCACAGGAATCGTTCAAAACATAGTCAGTTAGAAGAGTCAGTTTTCTTGTACTTAAGTCGGCATAGTGCCTTTTCTATTTAATTCCGCTGCAATTTGTGTGTTTCATCGTCAATAAGAAGGTCCAAGGGATACAGTATACCTGGAGTGAAGCATCGGAATCTATACCTAGTGTCAATGGTATGGTTCAAAACATAGACAGTAAGAAAAGTCAGTCTTCTTCTACTTAAGTCGGCATTGTGCCTTTTGAATTTCATTACGACGCAATTTCTGTGTTTCATCGTCAATAAGAAGGTCCAAGGTATACAGTAAACCTGAAGTGAAGCATCGGATCTATTACTAGTGGCACAGGAATGGTTCAAAACATAGTCAGTAAGAAGAGTCAGTCTTGTTGTACTTAAGTCGGCATTGTGCCTTTTCTATTTAATTCCGATGCAATTTCTGTGTTTCATCGTCAATGAGAAGGTCCAAGGGATACAGTAAACCTGAAGTGCAGCATCGGTATCTATAACTAGTGTCACAGAAATCGTTCAAAACATAGTCAGTAAGAATAGTCAGTTTTCTTGTACTTAAGTCGGCATAGTGCCTTTTCTATTTAATTCCTATGCAATTTCTGTGTTTCACCGTCAATAAGACGGTCCAAGGGATACAGTAAACCTGGAGTGAAGCATCGGAATCTATAACAAGTGTCAATGGTATGGTTCAAATATTAGACAGTAAGAAGAGTCAGTCTTCTTGTACTTACGTCGGTATTGTGCCCTTTGTATTAAATTCCGATGCAATTTCTGTGTTTCTTCGTCAATAAGAAGGTCCGAAGGATACAGTAAACCTGAAGTCAAGCATCGGAAACTATAGCTAGTGTCACAGGAATGGTTCAAACATAGTCAGTAAGAAGAGACAGTCTTCTTGTCCTTAAGTCGGCATTGTGCCTTTTCTATTTAATTCCGATGCAATTTCTGTGTTTCATCGTCAATAAGAAGGTCCAAGGGATACAGTAAACCTGAAGTGAAGCATCGGAATCTGTAACTAGTGTCACAGGAATGGTTCAAAACATAGACAGTAAGAAGAGTCAGTCTTTATGTACTTACGTCGACATTGTGCCTTTTCTATTTAATTACGATGCAATTTCTGTGTTTCATCGTAAATGAGAAGGTCAGAGGGATACAATAAACCTGAAGTGAAGTATCGGGATATATAACTGGTGTCACAGGAATGGTTCAAAGCAAAGTCAGTGAGAAGAGTCAGTCTTCTTGTCCTTAAGTCGGCATTGTGCCTTTAGTATTTAATTTCGATGCAATTGCTGTGTTTCAACGTCAATAAGAAGGTCCAAGGGATACAGTAAACCTGGAGTGTAGCATCGGAATCCATAACTAGTGTCACAGGTATGGTTCAAAGCATAGACAGTAAGAAGAGTGAGTCTTCGTGTACTTAAGTCGGCATTTTGCCTTTTGTATTTAATTCCGATGCAATTTCTGTGTTTCATCGTCAATAAGAAGGTCCAAGGGATACAGTAAACCTGAGGTGAAGCACCGGAATCTATAACTAGTGTCACAGGAATGGTTCAAAACATAGTCTTGTACTTAAGTCGGCATTGTACGTTTTCTATTTAATTCCGATGCAGTTTCTGTGTTTCATCGTCAATAACAAGGTCCAAGGGATACAGTAAACCTGGAGTGAAGCATCGGAATCTATAACTAGTGTCACAGGAATGGTTCAAAACATAAACAGTAAGAAGAGTCAGTCTCCTTGTACTTAATTCTGCACTGTGCCATTTGTATTTAATTCCGATGCATTTTCTGCGTTTCATCGTCAATAATAAGGTAGAAGGGATACAGTAAACCTGACGAGAAGCATCGGAATTTATAACTAGTGTCACAGGAATGGTTCAAAACATAGTCAGTAAGAAGAGTCAGTCTTCTTGTACTTAAGTCGGCATTGTGCCTTTTCTATTTAATTCCGATGCAATTTCTGTGTTTCATCGTCAATAAGAAGGACCGAGGGATACAGTAAACCTGGAGTGAAGCATCGGAGTCTATAACTAGTGTCACAGGACTGGTTCAAAAATAGACAGTAAGAAGAGTCAGTCTTCTTGAGCTTAATTCGGCCTTGTGCCTTTTGTATTTAATTCCGATGCAATTTCTGTGTTTCATCGTCAATAAGAAGGACCGAGGGATACAGTAAACCTGGAGTGAAGCATCGGAGTCTATAACAAGTGTCACAGGACTGGTTCAAAAATAGACAGTAAGAAGAGTCAGTCTTCTTGAACCTAATTCGGCATTGTGCCTTTTGTATTTAATTCCGATGCTATTTCTGTGTTTCATCGTCAATAAGAAGGTCAGAGGGATACAGTAAACCTGAAGTAAAGCATCGGAATCCATAACTGGTGTCACAGGAATGGTTCAAAGCATAGTCAGTAAGAGGAGTTGGTCTTCTTGTACTTAAGTCGGCATTGTGCCTTTTGTATTTAATTCCGATGCAATTTCTGTGTTTCATCGACAATAAGAAGGTCCAAGCGATACAGTAAACCTGGAGTGAAACATCGGGGTCTGCAACTAGTGTCACAGGAATGGTTCAAATCATAGACAGTAAGAAGAGTCTGTCTTCCTGTACTTCAGTCGGCATTTTGCCTTTTGTATTTAATTCCGTTGCAATTTTTGTGATTCATCGTCAATAAGAAAGTCCAAGGGATACAGTAAACCTGAAGTGAAGCATCGGGATCTATAACTAGTGTCACAGGAATCGTTCAAAACATAGTCAGTTAGAAGAGTCAGTTTTCTTGTACTTAAGTCGGCATAGTGCCTTTTCTATTTAATTCCGATGCAATTTGTGTGTTTCATCGTCAATAAGAAGGTCCAAGGGATACAGTATACCTGGAGTGAAGCATCGGAATCTATACCTAGTGTCAATGGTATGGTTCAAAACATAGACAGTAAGAAAAGTCAGTCTTCTTCTACTTAAGTCGGCATTGTGCCTTTTGAATTTCATTACGACGCAATTTCTGTGTTTCATCGTCAATAAGAAGGTCCAAGGTATACAGTAAACCTGAAGTGAAGCATCGGATCTATTACTAGTGGCACAGGAATGGTTCAAAACATAGTCAGTAAGAAGAGTCAGTCTTGTTGTACTTAAGTCGGCATTGTGCCTTTTCTATTTAATTCCGATGCAATTTCTGTGTTTCATCGTCAATACGAAGGTCCAAGGAATACAGTAAACATGGAGTGAAGCATCGTAATCTATAACTAGTGTCACAGGTAGGGTTCAAAACATAGACAGTAAGAAGAGTCATTCTCCTTGTACTTAATTTTGCACTGTGCCTTTTGTATTTAATTCCGATGCAATTTCTGTGTTTCATCGTCAATAAGAAGGTCAGAGGGGTACAGTAAACCTGGAGTGAAGCATCGGAATCTATGACTAGTGTCACAGGAATGGTTCAAAACATAGACAGTAAGAAGAGTCAGTCTTCTTGTACTTACGTCGACATTGTGCCTTTTCTATTTAATTCCGATGCAATTTCTGTGTTTCATCGTCAATAAGAAGTTCCAAGGGATACAGTAAACCTGAAGTGAAGCTTAGGAATCTATAGCTAGTGTCACAGGAATGGTTCAAAACATAGTCAGTAAGAAGACTTAGTCTTCTTGTACTTATTTCTGCTTTGTGCCTTTTATATTTAGTTTCGATGCAATTTCTGTGTTTCATCGTCAACATGAAGGTCCAAGGGATACAGTAAACCTGAAGTAAAGCATCGGAATTTATAGCTAGTGTCACAGGAATGGTTTAAACCAAAGTCAGTAAGGAGAGCAGTCTTCTTGTACTTAAGTCGGCATTGTGCCTTTTGTATTTAATTCCGATGCAATTTCTGTGTTTCATCGTCAATAAGAAGGTCCAAGGGATACAGTAAACCTGAAGTGAAGCATCGGAATTTATAACTAGTGTCACAGGAATGGTTCAAAACATAGACAGTAAGAAGAGTCAGTCTTCTTGTACTTAAGTCGGCATTGTGCCTTTTGTATTTAACTCCGATGCAATTTCTGTGTTTCATCGTCAATAAGAACGCCACTGGGATACAGAAATCCTGAAGTGAAGCATCGGACATTATAACTAGTGTCACAGGAATGGTTCAAACATAGTCAGTAAGAAGAGTCAGTCTGCTTGTCCTTCAGTCGGCATTGTGCCTTTTGTATTTAATTCCGATGCAATTTCTGTGTTTCATCGTCAATAAGAAGGTCAGAGGGGTACAGTAAACCTGAAGTGAAGCATCGGAATCTATAGCTAGTGTCACAGGAATGGTTCAAAGAATAGTCAGTAAGAAGAGTCAGACTTCTTGTACTTAAGTCGGCATTGTGACTTTTGTATTTAATTCCGATGCAATTCTTGTGTTTCATCATCAATAAGAAGGTCCAAGGGATACAGTAAACCTGGAGTGAAGCATCGGAATCTATAACTAGTGTCACAGGTATGGTTCAAAGCATAGACAGTAAGAAGAGTCAGTCTCCTTGTACTTAATTTTGCACTGTGCCTTTTGTATTTAATTCCGATGCAATTTCTGTGTTTCATCGTCAATAAGAAGGTCAGAGGGGTACAGTAAACCTGAGACCTGAAGTGAAGCATCGGAATCTATAGCTAGTGTCACAGGAATGGCTCAAAACATAGACAGTAAGAAGAGTCAGTCTTCTTGTACTTAAGTCGGCATTGTGCTTTTTGTATTTAACTCCGATGGAATTTCTGTGTTTCATCGTCAATAAGAAGGTCAGAGGGATACAGTAAACCTGGAGTGAATCATCGGAATCTATAACTAGTGTCACAGGAATGGTTCAAACATAGACAGTAAGAAGAGTCAGTCTTCTTGTACTTAAGTCGGCATTGTGCTTTTTGTATTTAACTCCGATGGAATTTCTGTGTTTCATCGTCAATAAGAAGGTCAGAGGGATACAGTAAACCTGGAGTGAATCATCGGAATCTATAACTAGTGTCACAGGAATGGTTCAAATCATAGACAGTAAGAAGAGTCAGACTTCTTTTACTTAAGTCGGCATTGTGCCTTTTGTATTTAATTCCGATGCAATTTCTGTGTTTCATCGTCAATAAGAAGGACCAAGCTATACAGTAAACCTGGAGTGAAGCATCGGAGTCTATAACTAGTGTCACAGGACTAGTTCAAAAATAGACAGTAAGAAGAGTCAGTCTCCTTGAACTTAATTCGGCATTATGCATTTTGTATTTATTTCCGATGCAATTTCTGTGTTTCATCGTCAATAAGAAGGTCCAATGGATACAGTAAACCTCAAGTGAAGCATCGGAATCTATAACGGGTGTCACAGGAATGGGTCAAACATAGTCAGTAGGAAGAGTCGGGCTTCATGTACTTAAGTCGGCATTGTGCCTTTTGTATTTAATTCCGATGTATTTTCTGTGTTTCATCGTCAATAAGAAGGTCCAAGGGATACAGTAAACCTGAAGTGAAGCATCGGAATCTATAACTAGTGTCACAGGAATGGTTCAAAACATAGACAGTAGGAAGAGTCAGTCTTCTTGTACTTAAGTCGGCATTGTGCCGTTAGTATTTAATTCCGATGCAATTTCTGTGTTTCATCGTCAATAAGAAGGTCCAAGGGATACAGTAAACCTGAAGTGAAGCATTGGATCCATAGCTGGTGTCACAGGAATGGTTCAAAACCTAGTCAGTAAAAAGAGTCAGTCTTCTTGTACTTAAGTCAGCATTGTGCCTTTTCTATTTAATTCCGATGCAATGTCTGTGTTTCATCGTCAATAAGAAGGTCCAAGGGATACAGTAAACATGAAGTGAAGCATCGGAATCTATAACAAGTGTCAATGGAATGGTTCAAAACATAGTCAGTAAGAAGAGTCAGTCTTCTTGTACTTAAGTCGGCATTGTGCCTTTTCTATTTAATTCCGATGCAATTTCTGTGTTTCATCGTCAATAAGAAGGTCCAAGGGATACAGTAAACCTGAAGTGAAGCATCGGAATTTATAACTAGTGTCACAGGAATGGTTCAAACATAGTCAGTAAGGTGAGGCAGTCTTCTTGTACTTAAGTCGGCATTGTGCCTTTTGTATTTAATTCCGATGCAATTTCTGTGTTTCATCGTCAATAAGAAGGACCAAGCTATACAGTAAACCTGAAGTGAAGCATCGGACTCCATAACTAGTGTCACAGGAATGGATCAAAACATAGTCAGTAGGAAGAGTTAGTCTTCTTGTACTTAAGTCGGCGTTGTGCCTTTTGTATTTAATTCCGATGCAATTTCTGTGTTTCATCGTCAATAAGAAGGTCCAAGGGATACAGTAAACCTGGAGTGAAGCTTCGTAATCTGTAACTAGTGTCACAGGAATGGTTCAAATCATAGACAGTAAGAAGAGTCAGTCTTCGTGTAGTTCAGTAGGCATTTTGCCTTTTGTATTTAATTCCGATGCAATTTCTGTGTTTTATCGTCAATGAGAAGGTCCAACGGATACAGTAAACCTGAAGTGCAGCATCGGTATCTATAACTAGTGTCACAGAAATCGTTCAAAACATAGTCAGTAAGAATAGTCAGTTTTCTTGTACTTAAGTCGGCATAGTGCCTTTTCTATTTAATTCCGATGCAATTTCTGTGTTTCACCGTCAATAAGACGTTCCAAGGGATACAGTAAACCTGGAGTGAAGCATCGGAATCTATAACAAGTGTCAAGGGTATGGTTCAAATAATAGACAGTAAGAAGAGTCAGTCTTCTTGTACTTACGTCGGTATTGTGCCCTTTGTATTAAATTCCGATGCAATTTCTGTGTTTCATCGTCAATAAGAAGGTCCGAGGGATACAGTAAACCTGAAGTCAAGCATCGGAAACTATAGCTAGTGTCACAGGAATGGTTCAAAACATAGTCAGTAAGAAGAGACAGTCTTCTTGTCCTTAAGTCGGCATTGTGCCTTTTCTATTTAATTCCGATGCAATTTCTGTGTTTCATCGTCAATAAGAAGGTCCAAGGGATACAGTAAACCTGAAGTGAAGCATCGGAATCTGTAACTAGTGTCAAAGGAATGGTTCAAAACATAGACAGTAAGAAGAGTCAGTCTTTATGTACTTACGTCGACATTGTGCCTTTTCTATTTAATTACGATGCAATTTCTGTGTTTCATCGTAAATGAGAAGGTCAGAGGGATACAATAAACCTGAAGTGAAGTATCGGGGTATATAACTGGTGTCACAGGAATGGTTCAAAGCAAAGTCAGTGAGAAGAGTCAGACTTCTTGTCCTTAAGTCGGCATTGTGCCTTTAGTATTTAATTTCGATGCAATTGCTGTGTTTCATCGTCAATAAGACGGTCCAAGGGATACAGTAAACCTGGAGTGTAGCATCGGAATCCATAACTAGTGTCACAGGAATGGTTCAAAGCATAGACAGTAAGAAGAGTCAGTCCTCGTGTACTTAAGTCGGCATTTTGCCTTTTGTATTTAATTCCGATGCAATTTCTGTGTTTCATCGTCAATAAGAAGGTCCAAGGGATACAGTAAACCTGAGGTGAAGCACCGGAATCTATAACTAGTGTCACAGGAATGGTTCAAAACATAGTCTTGTACTTGAGTCGGCATTGTACGTTTTCTATTTAATTCCGATGCAGTTTCTGTGTTTCATCGTCAATAACAAGGTCCAAGGGATACAGTAAACCTGGAGTGAAGCATCGGAATCTATAGCTAGTGTCACGGGAATGGTTCAAAACATAAACAGTAAGAAGAGTCAGTCTCCTTGTACTTAATTCTGCATTGTGCCATTTGTATTTAATTCCGATGCATTTTCTGCGTTTCATCCTCAATAATAAGGTAGAAGGGATACAGTAAACCTGACGAGAAGCATCGGAATTTATAACTAGTGTCACAGGAATGGTTCAAAACATAGTCAGTAAGAAGAGTCAGTCTTCTTGTACTTAAGTCGGCATTGTGCCTTTTCTATTTAATTCCGATGCAATTTCTGTGTTTCATCGTCAATAAGAAGGACCGAGGGATACAGTAAACCTGGAGTGAAGCATCGGAGTCTATAACTAGTGTCACAGGACTGGTTCAAAAATAGACAGTAAGAAGAGTCAGTCTTCTTGAGCTTAATTCGGCCTTGTGCCTTTTGTATTTAATTCCGATGCAATTTCTGTGTTTCATCGTCAATAAGAAGGACCGAGGGATACAGTAAACCTGGAGTGAAGCATCGGAGTCTATAACAAGTGTCACAGGACTGGTTCAAAAATAGACAGTAAGAAGAGTCAGTCTTCTTGAACCTAATTCGGCATTGTGCCTTTTGTATTTAATTCCGATGCTATTTCTGTGTTTCATCGTCAATAAGAAGGTCAGAGGGATACAGTAAACCTGAAGTAAAGCATCGGAATCCATAACTGGTGTCACAGGAATGGTTCAAAGCATAGTCAGTAAGAGGAGTTGGTCGTCTTGTACTTAAGTCGGCATTGTGCCTTTTGTAATTAATTCCGATGCAATTTCTGTGTTTCATCGACAATAAGAAGGTTCAAGCGATACAGTAAACCTGGAGTGAAACATCGGGGTCTGTAACTAGTGTCACAGGAATGGTTCAAATCATAGACAGTAAGAAGAGTCTGTCTTCCTGTACTTCAGTCGGCATTTTGCCTTTTGTATTTAATTCCGATGCAATTTTTGTGATTCATCGTCAATAAGAAAGTCCAAGGGATACAGTAAACCTGAAGTGAAGCATCGGGATCTATAACTAGTGTCACAGGAATCGTTCAAAACATAGTCAGTTTGAAGAGTCAGTTTTCTTGTACTTAAGTCGGCATAGTGCCTTTTCTATTTAATTCCGATGCAATTTGTGTGTTTCATCGTCAATAAGAAGGTCCAAGGGATACAGTATACCTGGAGTGAAGCATCGGAATCTATACCTAGTGTCAATGGTATGGTTCAAAACATAGTAAGAAAAGTCAGTCTTCTTCTACTTAAGTCGGCATTGTGCCTTTTGAATTTCATTACGACGCAATTTCTGTGTTTCATCGTCATTAAGAAGGTCAGAAGGATACAGTAAACCTGAAGTGAAGCATCGGATCTATTACTAGTGGCAAAGGAATGGTTCAAAACATAGTCAGTAAGAAGAGTCAGTCTTGTTGTACTTAAGTCGGCATTGTGTCTTTTCTATTTAATTCCGATGCAATTTCTGTGTTTCATCGTCAATACGAAGGTCCAAGGGATACAGCAAACACGGAGTGAAGCATCGTAATCTATAACTAGTGTCAATGGATTGGTTCAAAACATAGTCAGTAAGAAGAGTCAGTCTTCTTGTACTTAAGTCAGCAATGTGCCCCTTCCTATTTAATTCCGATGCAATTTCTGTGTTTCATCGTCAATAAGAAGGTCCAAGGGATATAGTAAACCTGGAGTGACGCATCGGAATCTATGACTAGTGTCACAGGAATGGTTCAAAACATAGGCAGTAAGAAGAGTCAGTCTTCTTGTACTTACGTCGACATTGTGCCTTTTCTATTTAATTCCGATGCAATTTCTGTGTTTCATCGTCAATAAGAAGGCCACTGGGATACAGAAATCCTGAAGTGAAGCATCGGAATCTATAACTAGTGTCACAGGAATGATTCAAAACATAGTCAGTAAGAAGAGTCAGTCTGCTTGTCCTTCAGTCGGCATTGTGCTTTTTGTATTTAATTCCGATGCAATTTCTGTGTTTCATCGTCAATAAGAAGGTCAGAGGGGTACAGTCAACCTGAAGTGAAGCATCGGAATCTATAGCTAGTGTCACAGGAATGGTTCAAAAGATAGTCAGTAAGAAGAGTCAGACTTCTTGTCCTTAAGTCGGCATTGTGCCTTTTGTATTTAATTCCGATGCAATTCTTGTGTTTCATCATCAATAAGAAGGCCCAAGGGATACAGTAAACCTGGAGTGAAGCACCGGAATCTATAACTAGTGTCACAGGTATGGTTCAAAACATAGACAGTAAGAAGAGTCAGTCTCCTTGTACTTAATTTTGCACTGTGCCTTTTGTATTTAATTCCGATGCAATTTCTGTGTTTCATCGTCAATAAGAAGGTCCAAGGAATACAGTAAACATGAAGTGAAGCATCGGAATTTATAACTAGTGTCACAGGAATGGTTCAAAACATAGTCAGTAAGAAGAGTCAGTCTTCTTGTACTTAAGTCGGCATTGTGCCTTTTCTATTTAATTCCGATGCAATTTCTGTGTTTCATCGTCAATAAGAAGGACCAAGGGATACAGTAAACCTGGAGTGAAGCATCGGAGTCTATAACTAGTGTCACAGGACTGGTTCAAAAATAGACAGTAATAAGAGTCAGTCTTCTTGAACTTAATTTGGCATTGTGCCTTTTGTATATAATTCCGATGCAATTTCTGTGTATCATCGTCAATAAGAGGGTCAGAGGGATACGGTAAACCTGAAGTGAAGCATCGGAATCCATAACTAGCGTCACAGGAATGGTTCAAAACATAGTCAGTAAGAAGGGTTAGTCTTCTTGTACTTAGGTCGGCATTGTGCCTTTTGTATTTAATTCCGATGCAATTTGTGTGTTTCATCGTCAATAAGAAGGTCCAAGGGATACAGTAAACCTGGAGTGAAGCATCGGAATCTGTAACTAGTGTCAATGGTATGGTTCAAAAGATAGACTGTAAGAAGAGTCAGTCTTCTTGTACTTAAGTCGGCATTGTGCCTTTTGTATTTAATTACGATGCAATTTCTGTGTTTCATCGTCAATAAGAAGGTCCAAGTGATACAGTAAACTTGAGGTGAAGCATCGGAATCTATAACTAGTGTCACAGGAATGGTTCAGACATAGTCAGTAAGATGAGTCAGTCTTCTTGTACTTATGTCGGCATTGTACCTTTTCTATTTAATACCGATGCAATTTCTGTGTTTCATCGTCAATAACAAGGTCCAAGGGATACAATAAACCTGTAGTGAAGCATCGGAATCTATAACTAGTGTCAATGGAATGGTTCAAAACATAGACAGTAAGAAGAGTCAGTCTTCTTGTACTTAAGTCGGCATTGTGCCTTTTGTATTTAATTCCGATGGAATTTCTGTGTTTCATCATCAATAAGAAGGTCACACGGGTACAGTTAAGCTGAAGTGAAGCATCGGAATCTATAGCTAGTGTCACAGGGATGGTTCAAGAGATAGTCAGTAAGAAGAGTCAGACTTCTTGTCCTTAAGTCGGCATTGTGCCTTTTGTATTTAATTCCGATGCAATTCTTGTGTTTCATCATCAATAAGAAGGTCCAAGGGATACAGTATACCTGGAGTGAAGCATCGGAATCTATAACTAGTGTCACAGGAATGGTTCAAACATAGACAGTAAGAAGAGTCAGTCTCCTTGTACTTAATTTTGCACTGTGCCTTTTGTATTTAATTCCGATGCAATTCTTGTGTTTCATCATCAATAAGAAGGTCCAAGGGATACAGTAATCCTGAAGTGAAGCATCGGAATTTATAACTAGTGTCAATGGTATGGTTCAAAGCATAGACAGTAAGAAGAGTCAGTCTTCTTGTGCTTAAGTCGGCATTGTGCCTTTTCTATTTAATTCCGATGCAATTTCTGTGTTTCATCGTCAATAAGAATGACCAAGGGATACAGTAAACCTGGAGTGAAGCATCGGAATCTGTAACTAGTGTCACAGGAATGGTTCAAATCATTGACAGTAAGAAGAGTCAGTCTTCGTGTACTTCAGTCGGCATTTTGCCTTTTGTATATAATTCCGATGCAATTTTTGTGTTTCATCGTCAATAAGAAGGTCCAAGGGATACAGTAAACCAGAAGTGAAGCATCGGGATCTATAACTGGTGTCACAGGAATCGTTCAAATCATAGTCAGTTAGAAGGGTCAGTCTTCATGTACTTAAGTCGGCATAGTGCCATTTCTATTTAATTCCGATGCAATTTCTGTGTTTATCGTCAATAAGAAGGGCAGAGGGATACACTAATCCTAAAGTGAAGCATCGGAATCAATAACTAGTGTCACAGGAAAGGTTCAAAACAAAGTCAGTAAGAACAGCTGTCTTCTTGTCCTTAAGTCGGCATTGTGCCTTTTGTATTTAATTCCGATGCAGTTTCTGTGTTTCATCGTCATCAAGAAGGTCCAAGGGATAAAGTAAACCTGGAGTGTAGCATCGGAATTTATAACTAGTTTTTGAGGAATGGTTCAAAACATAGACAGTAAGAAGAGTCAGTCTTCGTTTACTTAAGTCGGCATTTTGCCTTTTGTGTTTAATTCCGATTTAATTTCTGTGTTTCATCGTCAAAAAGAAGGTCCAAGGGATACAGTAAACCTGAGGTGAAGCATCGGAATTTATAACTAGTGTCACAGGAATGGTTCAAACTTAGTCAGTAAAAAGAGTCAGTCTTCTTGTACTTAAGTCGGCAATGTACCTTTTCTATTTAATTTCGATGCAATTTCTGTGTTTCATCGTCAATGACAAGGTCCAAGGGATACAGTAAACCTGGAGTGAAGCATCGGAATCTATAGATAGTGTCACAGGAATGGTTCAAAGGATAGTCAGTAAGAAGAGTCAGACTTCTTGTCCTTAAGTCGGCATTGTGCCTTTTGTGTTTAATTCCGATGCAATTCTTGTGTTTCATCATCAATAAGAAGGTCCAAGGGATACAGTAAACCTGGAGTGAAGCACCGGAATCTATAACTAGTGTACAGGTATGGTTCAAAACATAGACAGTAAGAAGAGTCAGTCTCCTTGTACTTAATTTTGCACTGTGAATTTTGTATTTAATTCCGATGCAATTTCTGTGTTTCATCGTGAATAAGAAGGTCCAAGGAATACAGTAAACATGAAGTGAAGCATCGGAATTTATAACTAGTGTCACAGGAATGGTTCAAAACATAGTCAGTAAGAAGAGTCAGTCTTCTTGTACTTAAGTCGGCATTGTGCCTTTTCTATTTAATTCCGATGCAATTTCTGTGTTTCATCGTCAATAAGAAGGACCAAGGGATACAGTAAACCTGGAGTGAAGTCTCGGAGTCTATAACTAGTGTCACAGGGCTGGTTCAAAAATAGACAGTAATAAGAGTCAGTCTTCTTGAACTTAATTTGGCATTGTGCCTTTTGTATTTAATTCCGATGCAATTTCTGTGTTTCATCGTCAATAAGAAGGTCAGAGTCATACGGTAAACCTGAAGTGAAGCATCGGAATCCATAACTAGCGTCACAGGAATGGTTCAAACATAGTCAGTAAGAAGGGTTAGTCTTCTTGTACTTAGGTCGGCATTGTGCCTTTTGTATTTAATTCCGATGCAATTTGTGTGTTTCATCGTCAATAAGAAGGTCCAAGGGATACAGTAAACCTGGAGTGAAGCATCGGAATCTGTAACTAGTGTCAATGGTATGGTTCAAAACATAGACAGTAAGAAGAGTCAGTCTTCTTGTGCTTAAGTCGGCATTGTGCCTTTTGTATTTAATTACGATGCAATTTCTGTGTTTCATCGTCAATAAGAAGGTCCAAGTGATACAGTAAACTTGAGGTGAAGCATCGGAATCTATAACTAGTGTCACAGGAATGGTTCCGACATAGTCAGTAAGATGAGTCAGTCTTCTTGTACTTATGTCGGCATTGTACCTTTTCAATTTAATACCGATGCAATTTCTGTGTTTCATCGTCAATAACAAGGTCCAAGGGATACAATAAACCTGTAGTGAAGCATCGGAATCTATAACTAGTGTCAATGGAATGGTTCAAAACATAGACAGTAAGAAGAGTCAGTCTTCTTGTAC
This sequence comes from Schistocerca piceifrons, assembly GCF_021461385.2. Taxonomy (NCBI): domain Eukaryota; kingdom Metazoa; phylum Arthropoda; class Insecta; order Orthoptera; family Acrididae; genus Schistocerca; species Schistocerca piceifrons. The sequence goes on from NW_025727784.1 coordinate 629,839, forward strand.
TTAAGTCGGCATTGTGCCTTTTGTATTTAATTCCGATGGAATTTCTGTGTTTCATCATCAATAAGAAGGTCAGACGGGTACAGTTAAGCTGAAGTGAAGCATCGGAATCTATAGCTAGTGTCACAGGGATGGTTCAAAAAATAGTCAGTAAGAAGAGTCAGACTTCTTGTCCTTAAGTCGGCATTGTGCCTTTTGTATTTAATTCCGATGCAATTCTTGTGTTTCATCATCAATAAGAAGGTCCAAGGGATACAGTATACCTGGAGTGAAGCATCGGAATCTATAACTAGTGTCACAGGAATGGTTGAAACATAGACAGTAAGAAGAGTCAGTCTCCTTGTACTTAATTTTGCACTGTGCCTTTTGTATTTAATTCCGATGCAATTCTTGTGTTTCATCATCAACAAGAAGGTCCAAGGGATACAGTAATCCTGAAGTGAAGCATCGGAATTTTAAACTAGTGTCAATGGTATGGTTCAAAACATAGACAGTAAGATGAGTCAGTCTTCTTGTGCTTAAGTCGGCATTGTGCCTTTTCTATTTAATTCCAATGCAATTTCTGTGTTTCATCGTCAATAAGAATGACCAAGGGATACAGTAAACCTGGAGTGAAGCATCGGAATCTGTAACTAGTGTCACAGGAATGGTTCAAATCATTGACAGTAAGAAGAGTCAGTCTTCGTGTACTTCAGTCGGCATTTTGCCTTTTGTATATAATTCCGATGCAATTTTTGTGTTTCATCGTCAATAAGAAGGTCCAAGGGATACAGTAAACCAGAAGTGAAGCATCGGGATCTATAACTGGTGTCACAGGAATCGTTCAAATCATAGTCAGTTAGAAGGGTCAGTCTTCATGTACTTAAGTCGGCATAGTGCCATTTCTATTTAATTCAGATGCAATTTCTGTGTTTATCGTCAATAAGAAGGGCAGAGGGATACACTAATCCTAAAGTGAAGCATCGGAATCTATAACTAGTGTCACAGGAAAGGTTCAAAACAAAGTCAGTAAGAAGAGCCAGTCTTCTTGTCCTTAAGTCGGCATTGTGCCTTTTGTATTTAATTCCGATGCAGTTTCTGTGTTTCATCGTCAACAAGAAGGTCCAAGGGATAAAGTAAACCTGGAGTGTAGCATCGGAATTTATAACTAGTTTTTGAGGAATGGTTCAAAACATAGACAGTAAGAAGAGTCAGTCTTCGTTTACTTAAGTCGGCATTTTGCCTTTTGTGTTTAATTCCGATTTAATTTCTGTGTTTCATCGTCAAAAAGAAGGTCCAAGGGATACAGTAAACCTGAGGTGAAGCATCGGAATTTATAACTAGTGTCACAGGAATGGTTCAAACTTAGTCAGTAAAAAGAGTCAGTCTTCTTGTACTTAAGTCGGCATTGTACCTTTTCTATTTAATTTCGATGCAATTTCTGTGTTTCATCGTCAATGACAAGGTCCAAGGGATACAGTTAACCTGGAGTGAAGCATCGGAATCTATAACTAGTGTCAATGGAATGGTTAAAAACATAGACAGTAATATGAATTAGTCTTCTTGTACTTAAGTCGGCATTGTGCGTTTTGTATTTAATTCCGATGCAATTTCTGTGTTTCATCGTCAATAAGAAGGTCAGAGGGGTACATTAAACCTGAAGTGAAGCATCGGAATCTATAGATAGTGTCACAGGAATGGTTTACAAGATAGTAAGTAAGAAGGGTCAGTCTGCTTGTCCTTCAGTCGGCATTGTGCCTTTTGTATTTAATTCCGATGCAATTTCTGTTTTTCATCGTCAATAAGAAGGTCAGAGGGGTACAGTAAACCTGAAGTGAAGCATCGGAATCTATAGCTAGTGTCACAGGAATGGTTCAAAAGACAGTCAGTAAGAAGAGTCAGACATCTTGTCCTTAAGTCGGCATTGTGCCTTTTGTATTTAATTCCGATGCAATTCTTGTGTTTCATCATCGATAAGAAGGTCCAAGGGATACAGTAAACCTGGAGTGAAGCATCGGAATCTATAACTAGTGTCACAGGTATGGTTCAAAACATAGACAGTAAGAAGAGTCAGTCTCCTTGTACTTAATTTTGCACTGTGCCCTTTGTATTTAATTCCGATGCAATTTCTGTGTTTCATCGTCAATAAGAAGGTCAGAGGGGTACAGTAAACCTGAGACCTGAAGTGAAGCATCGGAAACTATAGCTAGTGTCACAGGAATGGTTCAAAACATAGACAGTAAGAAGAGTCAGTCTTCTTGTACTTAATTCTGCTTTGTGCCTATTGTATTTAATTCCGATGCAATTTCTGTGTTTCATCAATAATAAGAAGGTCCAAGGCATACAGTAAACCTGAAGTGAAGCATCGGAATTTATAACTAGTGTCACAGGAATGGTTCAAACATAGACAGTAAGAAGAGTCAGTCTTCTTGTACTTAAGTCGGCATTGTGCTTTTTGTATTTAACTCCGATGGCATTTCTGTGTTTCATCGTCAATAAGAAGGTCAGAGGGATACAGTAAACCTGGAGTGAAGCATCGGAATCTATAACTAGTGTCACAGGAATGGTTCAAATCATAGACAGTAAGATGAGTCAGACTTCTTTTACTTAAGTCGGCATTGTGCCTTTTGTATTTAATTCCGATGCAATTTCTGTGTTTCATCGTCAATAAGAAGGACCAAGCTATACAGTAAACCTGGAGTGAAGCATCGGAGTCTATAACTAGTGTCACAGGACTAGTTCAAAGATAGACAGTAAGAAGAGTCAGTCTCCTTGAACTTAATTCGGCATTGTGCATTTTGTATTTATTTCCGATGCAATTTCTGTGTTTCATCGTCAATAAGAAGGTCCAAGGGATACAGTAAACCTCAAGTCAAGCATCGGAATCTATAACGGGTGTCACAGGAATTGCTCAAACATAGTCAGTAGGAAGAGTCGGTCTTCATGTACTTAAGTCGGCATTGTGCCTTTTGTATTTAAGTCCGATGTATTTTCTGTGTTTCATCGTCAATAAGAAGGTCCAAGGGATACAGTAAACCTGAAGTGAAGCATCGGAATCTATAACTAGTGTCACAGGAATGGTTCAAAACATAGACAGTAGGAAGACTCAGTCTTCTTGTACTTAAGTCGGCATTGTGCCGTTAGTATTTAATTCCGATGCAATTTCTGTGTTTCATCGTCAATAAGAAGGTCCAAGGGATACAGTAAACCTGAAGTGAAGCATTGGATCTATAGCTGGTGTCACAAGAATGGTTCAAAACATAGTCAGTAAAAAGAGTCAGTCTCCTTGTACTTAAGTCAGCATTGTGCCTTTTCTATTTAATTCCGATGCAATGTCTGTGTTTCATCGTCAATAAGAAGGTCCAAGGGATACAGTAAACATGAAGTGAAGCATCGGAATCTATAACAAGTGTCAATGGAATGGTTCAAAACATAGTCAGTAAGAAGAGTCAGTCTTCTTGTACTTATGTCGGCATTGTGCCTTTTCTATTTAATTCCGATGCAATTTCTGTGTTTCATCGTCAATAAGAAGGTCCAAGGGATAAAGTAAACCTGGAGTGAAGCATCGGAATCTATAACTAGTGTCACAGGAATGGTTCATATCATAGCCAGTAAGAAGCGTCAGTCTTCTTGTACTTAATTCTGCTTTGTGCCTTTTGTATTTAATTCCGATGCAATTTCTGTGTTTCATCATTAATAAGAAGGTCCAAAGGATACAGTAAACCTGAAGTGAAGCATCGGAATTTATAACTAGTGTCACAGGAATGGTTCAAACATAGACAGTAAGAAGAGTCAGTCTTCTTGTACTTAAGTCGGCATTGTGCCTTTTGTATTTAACTCCGATGGAATTTCTGTGTTTCATCGTCAATAAGAAGGTGAGAGGGATACAGTAAATCTGGGGTGAAGCATCGGAATCTATAACTAGTGTCACAGGAATGGTTCAAGTCATAGACAGTAAGAAGAGTCAGACTTCTCGTACTTAAGTCGGCATTGTGCCTTTTGTATTTAATTCCGATGCAATTTCTGTGTTTCATCGTCAATAAGAAGGACCAAGCTATACAGTAAACCTGGAGTGAAGCATCGGAGTCAATAACTAGTGTCACAGGACTAGTTCAAAAATAGACAGTAAGAAGAGACAGTCTCCTTGAACTTAATTCGGCATTGTGCCTTTTTTATTTAATTCCGATGCAATTTCTGTGTTTCATCGTCAATAAGAAGGTCAGAGGGATACAGTAATTCTAGAGTGAAGCTTCGTAATCTGTAACTAGTGTCACAGGAATGGTTCAAATCATAGACAGTAAGAAGAGTCAGTCTTCGTGTACTTCAGTCGGCATTTTGCATTTTGTATTTAATTCCGATGCAATTTCTGTGTTTTATCGTCAATGAGAAGGTCCAAGGGATACAGTAGACCTGAAGTGCAGCATCGGTATCTATAACTAGTGTCACAGGAATGGTTCAAATCATAGACAGTAAGAAGAGTCAGTCTTTATGTACTTACGTCGACATTGTTCCTTTTGTATTTAATTCCGATGCAATTTCTGTGTTTCATCGTAAATGAGAAGGTCAGAGGGATACAATAAACCTGAAGTGAAGTATCGGAATATATAACTGGTGTCACAGGAATGGTTCAAAACAAAGTCAGTGAGAAGAGTCAGTCTTCTTGACCTTAAGTCGGCATTGTGCCTTTAGTATTTAATTTCGATGCAATTGCTGTGTTTCATCGTCAATAAGAAGGTCCAAGGGATACAGTAAACCTGGAGTGTAGCATCGGAATCTATAACTAGTGTCACAGGAATGGTTCAAAGCATAGACAGTAAGAAGAGTCAGTCTTCGTGTACTTAAGTCGGCATTTTGCCTTTTGTATTTAATTCATATGCAATTTCTGTGTTTCATCGTCAATAAGAAGGTCCAAGGGATACAGTAAACCTGAGGTGAAGCACCGGAATCTATAACTAGTGTCACAGGAATGGTTCAAAACATAGTCTTGTACTTAAGTCGGCATTGTACGTTTTCTATTTAATTCCGATGCAGTTTCTGTGTTTCATCGTCAATAACAAGGTCCAAGGGATACAGTAAACCTGGAGTGAAGCATCGGAATCTATAACTAGTGTCACGGGAATGGTTCAAAACACAAACAGTAAGAAGAGTCAGTCTCCTTGTACTTAATTCTGCACTGTGCCATTTGTATTTAATTCCGATGCATTTTCTGCGTTTCATCGTCAATAATAAGGTAGAAGGGATACAGTAAACCTGACGAGAAGCATCGGAATTTATAACTAGTGTCACAGGAATGGCTCAAAACATAGTCAGTAAGAAGAGTCAGTCTTCTTGTACTTAAGTCGGCATTGTGCCTTTTCTATTTAATTCCGTTGCAATTTCTGTGTTTCATCGTCAATAAGAAGGACCGAGGGATACAGTAAACCTGGAGTGAAGCATCGGAGTCTATAACTAGTGTCACAGGACTGGTTCAAAAATAGACAGTAAGAAGAGTCGGTCTTCTTGAGCTTAATTCGGCCTTGTGCCTTTTGTATTTAATTCCGATGCAATTTCTGTGTTTCATCGTCAATAAGAAGGACCGAGGGATACAGTAAACCTGGAGTGATGTATCGGAGTCTATAACAAGTGTCACAGGACGGGTTCAAAAATAGACTGTAAGAAGAGTCACTCTTCTTGAACTTAATTCGGCATTGTGCCTTTTGTATTTAATTCCGATGCAATTTCTGTGTTTCATCGTCAATAAGAAGGTCAGAGGGATACAGTAAACCTGAAGTGAAGCATCGGAATCCACAACTAGCGTCACAGGAATGGTTCAAAACATAGTCAGTACGAAGAGTTAGTCTTCTTGTACTTAAGTCGGCAGTGTGCCTTTTGTATTTAATTCCGATGCAATTCTTGTGTTTCATCATCAATAAGAAGGTCCAAGGGATACAGTAAACCTGGAGTGAAGCATCGGAATCTATAACTAGTGTCACAGGAATGGTTCAAAACATAGACAGTAAGAAGAGTCAGTCTCCTTGTACTTAATTTTGCACTGTGCCTTTTGTATTTAATTCCGATGCAATTCTTGTGTTTCATCATCAATAAGAAGGTCCAAGGGATACAGTAATCCTGAAGTGAAGCATCGGAATTTATAACTAGTGTCAATGGTATGGTTCAAAACATAGACAGGAAGAAGAGTCAGTCTTCTTGTGCTTAAGTCGGCATTGTGCCTTTTCTATTTAATTCCGATGCAATTTCTGTGTTTCATCGTCAATAAGAAGGACCAAGGGATACAGTAAAGCTGGAGTGAAGCATCGGAATCTGTAACTAGTGTCACAGGAATGGTTCAAATCATTGACAGTAAGAAGAGTCAGTCTTCGTGTACTTCAGTCGGCATTTTGCCTTTTGTATATAATTCCGATGCAATTTTTGTGTTTCATCGTCAATAAGAAGGTCCATAGGATACAGTAAACCAGAAGTGAAGCATCGGGATCTATAACTAGTGTCACAGGAATCGTTCAAATCATAGTCAGTTAGAAGGGTCAGTCTTCATGTACTTAAGTCGGCATAGTACCATTTCTATTTAATTCCGATGCAATTTCTGTGTTTCATCGTCAATAAGAAGGACAGAGGGATACACTAATCCTAAGGTGAAGCATCGGAATCTATAACTAGTGTCACGGGAAAGGTTCAAAACAAAGTCAGTAAGAAGAGCCAGTCTTCATGTCCTTAAGTCGGCATTGTGCCGTTTGTATTTAATTCCGATGCAGTTTGTGTGTTTCATCGTCAACAAGAAGGTCCAAGGGATAAAGTAAACCTGGAGTGTAGCATCGGAATTTATAACTAGTTTTTGAGGAATGGTTCAAAACATAGACAGTAAGAAGAATCAGTCTTCGATTACTTAAGTCGGCATTTTGCCTTTTGCGTTTAATTCCGATTTAATTTCTGTGTTTCATCGTCAAAAAGAAGGTCCAAGGGATACAGTAAACCTGAGGTGAAGCATCGGAAATTATAACTAGTGTCACAGGAATGGTTCAAACGTAGTCAGTAAAAAGAGTCAGTCTTCTGGTACTTAAGTCGGCATTGTACCTTTTCTATTTCATTTCGATGCAATTTCTGTGATTCATCGTCATTGACAAGGTCCAAGGGATACAGTAAACCTGGAGTGAAGCATCGGAATCTATAACTAGTGTCAATGGAATGGTTAAAAACATAGACAGTAATATGAATTAGTCTTCTTGTACTTAAGTCGGCATTGTGCGTTTTGTATTTAATTCCGATGCAATTTCTGTGTTTCATCGTCAATAAGAAGGTCAGAGGGGTATAGTAAACCTGAAGTGAAGCATCGGAATCTATAGATAGTGTCACAGGAATGGTTCAAAACATAGTCAGTAAGAAGAGTCAGACTTCTTGTCCTTAAGTCGGCATTGTGCCTTTTGTATTTAATTCCGATGCAATTTCTGTGTTTCATCATCAATAAGAAGGTCCAAGGGATACAGTAAACCTGGAGTGAAGCATCGGAAACTATAACTAGTGTCACAGGAATGGTTCAAAACATAGACTGTAAGAAGAGTCAGTCTCCTTGTACTTAATTCTGCACTGTGCCTTTTGTATTTAATTCCGATGCAATTTCTGTGTTTCAACGTCAATAAGAAGGTCCAAGGGATACAGTAAACCTGGAGTGAAGCATCAGAGTCTATAACTAGTGTCACAGGAGTGGTTCAAAAATAGACAGTAATAAGAGTCAGTCATCTTGAACTTAATTCTGCATTGTGAGTTTTGTATTTAATTCCGATGCAATTTCTGTGTTTCATCGTCAATAAGAAGGTCAGAGGGATACAGTAAACCTGAAGAGAAGCATCGGAATCCATAACTAGTGTCACAGGAATGGTTCAAAACATAGTCAGTAAGAAGAGTTAGTCTTCTTGCACTTATGTCGGCATTGTGCCTTTTGTATTTAATTCCGATGCAATTTCTGTATTTCATCGTCAATAAGAAGGTCCAAGGGATACAGTAAACCTGAAGTGAAACATCGGGATGTATAACTGGTGTCACAGGAATCGTTCAAAGCATAGTCAGTAAGAAGAGTCAGTCATCTTGTACTTAAGTCGGCATAGTGCCTTTTTTTTTTAATTCCGATGCAATTTGTGTGTTTCATCGTCAATAAGAATGTCCAAGGGATACAGTTAACCTGGAATGAAGCATCGGAATCTATAACTAGTGTCAATGGTATGGTTCAAAACATAGACAGTAAGAAGAGTCAGTCTTCTTGTACTTAAGTCGACATTGTGCCTTTTGTATTTAATTACGATGCAATTTCTGTGTTTCATCGTCATTAAGAAGGTCAGAGGGGTACAGTTAACCTGAAGTGAAGCATCGGAATCTATAGCTAGTGTCACAGGAATGGTTCAAATGATAGTCAGTAAGAAGAGTCAGACTTCTTGTCCTTAAGTCGGCATTGTGCCTTTTGTATTTAATTCCGATGCAATTCTTGTGTTTCATCATCAATAAGAAGCTCCAAGGGATACAGTTAACCTGGAGTGAAGCATCGGAATCTATAACTAGTGTCACAGGAATGGATCAAAACATAGACAGTAAGAAGAGTCAGTCTCCTTGTACTTAATTTTGCACTGTGCCTTTTGTATTTAATTCCGATGCAATTTCTGTGTTTCATCGTCAATAAGAAGGTCCAAGGGATACAGTAAACATGAAGTGAAGCATCGGATTTTATAACTAGTGTCACAGGAATGGTTCAAATCATAGGCAGTAAGAAGAGTCAGTCTTCGTGTACTTCAGTCGGCATTTTGCCTTCTGTATTTAATTCCGATGCAATTTTTGTGTTTCATCGTCAATAAGAAGGTCCAAGGGATACAGTAAACCTGAAGTGAAGCATCGGGATCTATAACTGGTGTCACAGGAATCGTTCAAATCATAGTCAGTTAGAAGGGTAAGTCTTCCTGTACTTAAGTCGGCATAGTGCCTTTTCTATTTAATTCCGATGCAATTTGTGTGTTTCATCGTCAATAAGAAGGTCCAAGGGATACAGTAAACCGGGAGTGAAACATCGGATTCTATAACTAGTGTCAATGGTATGGTTCAAAACATAGACAGTAAGAACAGACAGTCTTCTTGTACTTAAGTCGGCATTGTGCCTTTTCTATTTAATTCCGATGCAATTTCTGTGTTTCATCGTCAATAAGAAGGGCAGAGGGATACACTAATCCTAAAGTGAAGCATCGGAATTATAACTAGTGTCACAGGAATGGTTCAAACATAGTCAGTAAAAAGATTCAGTCATCTTGTACTTAAGTCGGCATTGTACCTTTTCTATTTAATTTCGATGCAATTTCTGTGTTTCATCGTCAATGACAAGGTCCAAGGTATACAGTAAACCTGGAGTGAAGCATCGGAATCTATAACTAGTGTCAATGGAATGGTTAAAAACATAGACAGTAATATGAATTAGTCATTTGTACTTAAGTCGGCATTGTGCCTTTTGTATTTAATTCCGATGCAATTTCTGTGTTTCATCGTCAATAAGAAGGTCAGAGGGGTACAGTAAACCTGAAGTGAAGCATCGGAATTTATAGATAGTGTCACAGGAATGGTTCAAAACATAGTCAGTAAGAAGAGTCAGACTTCTTGTCCTTAAGTCGGCATTGTGCCTTTTGTATTTAATTCCGATGGAATTTCTGTGTTTCATCATCAATAAGAAGGACCGAGGGATACAGTAAACCTGGAGTGAAGCATCGGAGTCTATAACTAGTGTCACAGGACTGGTTCAAAAATAGACAGTAAGAAGAGTCAGTCTTCTTGAGCTTAATTCGGCCTTGTGCCTTTTGTATTTAATTCCGATGCAATTTCTGTGTTTCATCGTCAATAAGAAGGACCGAGGGATACAGTAAACCTGGAGTGATGTATCGGAGTCTATAACAAGTGTCACAGGACGGGTTCAAAAATAGACTGTAAGAAGAGTCACTCTTCTTGAACTTAATTCGGCATTGTGCCTTTTGTATTTAATTCCGATGCAATTTCTGTGTTTCATCGTCAATAAGAAGGTCAGAGGGATACAGTAAACCTGAAGTGAAGCATCGGAATCCACAACTAGCGTCACAGGAATGGTTCAAAACATAGTCAGTACGAAGAGTTAGTCTTCTTGTACTTAAGTCGGCAGTGTGCCTTTTGTATTTAATTCCGATGCAATTCTTGTGTTTCATCATCAATAAGAAGGTCCAAGGGATACAGTAAACCTGGAGTGAAGCATCGGAATCTATAACTAGTGTCACAGGAATGGTTCAAAACATAGACAGTAAGAAGAGTCAGTCTCCTTGTACTTAATTTTGCACTGTGCCTTTTGTATTTAATTCCGATGCAATTCTTGTGTTTCATCATCAATAAGAAGGTCCAAGGGATACAGTAATCCTGAAGTGAAGCATCGGAATTTATAACTAGTGTCAATGGTATGGTTCAAAACATAGACAGGAAGAAGAGTCAGTCTTCTTGTGCTTAAGTCGGCATTGTGCCTTTTCTATTTAATTCCGATGCAATTTCTGTGTTTCATCGTCAATAAGAAGGACCAAGGGATACAGTAAAGCTGGAGTGAAGCATCGGAATCTGTAACTAGTGTCACAGGAATGGTTCAAATCATTGACAGTAAGAAGAGTCAGTCTTCGTGTACTTCAGTCGGCATTTTGCCTTTTGTATATAATTCCGATGCGATTTTTGTGTTTCATCGTCAATAAGAAGGTCCATAGGATACAGTAAACCAGAAGTGAAGCATCGGGATCTATAACTAGTGTCACAGGAATCGTTCAAATCATAGTCAGTTAGAAGGGTCAGTCTTCATGTACTTAAGTCGGCATAGTACCATTTCTATTTAATTCCGATGCAATTTCTGTGTTTCATCGTCAATAAGAAGGACAGAGGGATACACTAATCCTAAGGTGAAGCATCGGAATCTATAACTAGTGTCACGGGAAAGGTTCAAAACAAAGTCAGTAAGAAGAGCCAGTCTTCTTGTCCTTAAGTCGGCATTGTGCCGTTTGTATTTAATTCCGATGCAGTTTGTGTGTTTCATCGTCAACAAGAAGGTCCAAGGGATAAAGTAAACCTGGAGTGTAGCATCGGAATTTATAACTAGTTTTTGAGGAATGGTTCAAAACATAGACAGTAAGAAGAATCAGTCTTCGATTACTTAAGTCGGCATTTTGCCTTTTGCGTTTAATTCCGATTTAATTTCTGTGTTTCATCGTCAAAAAGAAGGTCCAAGGGATACAGTAAACCTGAGGTGAAGCATCGGAAATTATAACTAGTGTCACAGGAATGGTTCAAACGTAGTCAGTAAAAAGAGTCAGTCTTCTGGTACTTAAGTCGGCATTGTACCTTTTCTATTTCATTTCGATGCAATTTCTGTGATTCATCGTCATTGACAAGGTCCAAGGGATACAGTAAACCTGGAGTGAAGCATCGGAATCTATAACTAGTGTCAATGGAATGGTTAAAAACATAGACAGTAATATGAATTAGTCTTCTTGTACTTAAGTCGGCATTGTGCGTTTTGTATTTAATTCCGATGCAATTTCTGTGTTTCATCGTCAATAAGAAGGTCAGAGGGGTATAGTAAACCTGGAGTGAAGCATCGGAAACTATAACTAGTGTCACAGGAATGGTTCAAAACATAGACTGTAAGAAGAGTCAGTCTCCTTGTACTTAATTCTGCACTGTGCCTTTTGTATTTAATTCCGATGCAATTTCTGTGTTTCAACGTCAATAAGAAGGTCCAAGGGATACAGTAAACCTGGAGTGAAGCATCGGAGTCTATAACTAGTGTCACAGGAGTGGTTCAAAAATAGACAGTAATAAGAGTCAGTCATCTTGAACTTAATTCTGCATTGTGAGTTTTGTATTTAATTCCGATGCAATTTCTGTGTTTCATCGTCAATAAGAAGGTCAGAGGGATACAGTAAACCTGAAGAGAAGCATCGGAATCCATAACTAGTGTCACAGGAATGGTTCAAAACATAGTCAGTAAGAAGAGTTAGTCTCCTTGCACTTATGTCGGCATTGTGCCTTTTGTATTTAATTCCGATGCAATTTCTGTATTTCATCGTCAATAAGAAGGTCCAAGGGATACAGTAAACCTGAAGTGAAACATCGGGATGTATAACTGGTGTCACAGGAATCGTTCAAAGCATAGTCAGTAAGAAGAGTCAGTCATCTTGTACTTAAGTCGGCATAGTGCCTTTTTTTTTTAATTCCGATGCAATTTGTGTGTTTCATCGTCAATAAGAATGTCCAAGGGATACAGTTAACCTGGAATGAAGCATCGGAATCTATAACTAGTGTCAATGGTATGGTTCAAAACATAGACAGTAAGAAGAGTCAGTCTTCTTGTACTTAAGTCGACATTGTGCCTTTTGTATTTAATTACGATGCAATTTCTGTGTTTCATCGTCATTAAGAAGGTCAGAGGGGTACAGTTAACCTGAAGTGAAGCATCGGAATCTATAGCTAGTGTCACAGGAATGGTTCAAATGATAGTCAGTAAGAAGAGTCAGACTTCTTGTCCTTAAGTCGGCATTGTGCCTTTTGTATTTAATTCCGATGCAATTCTTGTGTTTCATCATCAATAAGAAGCTCCAAGGGATACAGTTAACCTGGAGTGAAGCATCGGAATCTATAACTAGTGTCACAGGAATGGATCAAAACATAGACAGTAAGAAGAGTCAGTCTCCTTGTACTTAATTTTGCACTGTGCCTTTTGTATTTAATTCCGATGCAATTTCTGTGTTTCATCGTCAATAAGAAGGTCCAAGGGATACAGTAAACATGAAGTGAAGCATCGGATTTTATAACTAGTGTCACAGGAATGGTTCAAATCATAGGCAGTAAGAAGAGTCAGTCTTCGTGTACTTCAGTCGGCATTTTGCCTTCTGTATTTAATTCCGATGCAATTTTTGTGTTTCATCGTCAATAAGAAGGTCCAAGGGATACAGTAAACCTGAAGTGAAGCATCGGGATCTATAACTGGTGTCACAGGAATCGTTCAAATCATAGTCAGTTAGAAGGGTAAGTCTTCCTGTACTTAAGTCGGCATAGTGCCTTTTCTATTTAATTCCGATGCAATTTGTGTGTTTCATCGTCAATAAGAAGGTCCAAGGGATACAGTAAACCGGGAGTGAAACATCGGATTCTATAACTAGTGTCAATGGTATGGTTCAAAACATAGACAGTAAGAACAGACAGTCTTCTTGTACTTAAGTCGGCATTGTGCCTTTTCTATTTAATTCCGATGCAATTTCTGTGTTTCATCGTCAATAAGAAGGGCAGAGGGATACACTAATCCTAAAGTGAAGCATCGGAATTATAACTAGTGTCACAGGAATGGTTCAAACATAGTCAGTAAAAAGATTCAGTCATCTTGTACTTAAGTCGGCATTGTACCTTTTCTATTTAATTTCGATGCAATTTCTGTGTTTCATCGTCAATGACAAGGTCCAAGGTATACAGTAAACCTGGAGTGAAGCATCGGAATCTATAACTAGTGTCAATGGAATGGTTAAAAACATAGACAGTAATATGAATTAGTCATTTGTACTTAAGTCGGCATTGTGCCTTTTGTATTTAATTCCGATGCAATTTCTGTGTTTCATCGTCAATAAGAAGGTCAGAGGGGTACAGTAAACCTGAAGTGAAGCATCGGAATTTATAGATAGTGTCACAGGAATGGTTCAAAACATAGTCAGTAAGAAGAGTCAGACTTCTTGTCCTTAAGTCGGCATTGTGCCTTTTGTATTTAATTCCGATGGAATTTCTGTGTTTCATCATCAATAAGAAGGACCGAGGGATACGGTAAACCTGGAGTGAAGCATCGGAGTCTATAACTAGTGTCACAGGACTGGTTCAAAAATAGACAGTAAGAAGAGTCAGTCTTCTTGAGCTTAATTCGGCCTTGTGCCTTTTGTATTTAATTCCGATGCAATTTCTGTGTTTCATCGTCAATAAGAAGGACCGAGGGATACAGTAAACCTGGAGTGATGTATCGGAGTCTATAACAAGTGTCACAGGACGGGTTCAAAAATAGACTGTAAGAAGAGTCACTCTTCTTGAACTTAATTCGGCATTGTGCCTTTTGTATTTAATTCCGATGCAATTTCTGTGTTTCATCGTCAATAAGAAGGTCAGAGGGATACAGTAAACCTGAAGTGAAGCATCGGAATCCACAACTAGCGTCACAGGAATGGTTCAAAACATAGTCAGTACGAAGAGTTAGTCTTCTTGTACTTAAGTCGGCAGTGTGCCTTTTGTATTTAATTCCGATGCAATTCTTGTGTTTCATCATCAATAAGAAGGTCCAAGGGATACAGTAAACCTGGAGTGAAGCATCGGAATCTATAACTAGTGTCACAGGAATGGTTCAAAACATAGACAGTAAGAAGAGTCAGTCTCCTTGTACTTAATTTTGCACTGTGCCTTTTGTATTTAATTCCGATGCAATTCTTGTGTTTCATCATCAATAAGAAGGTCCAAGGGATACAGTAATCCTGAAGTGAAGCATCGGAATTTATAACTAGTGTCAATGGTATGGTTCAAAACATAGACAGGAAGAAGAGTCAGTCTTCTTGTGCTTAAGTCGGCATTGTGCCTTTTCTATTTAATTCCGATGCAATTTCTGTGTTTCATCGTCAATAAGAAGGACCAAGGGATACAGTAAAGCTGGAGTGAAGCATCGGAATCTGTAACTAGTGTCACAGGAATGGTTCAAATCATTGACAGTAAGAAGAGTCAGTCTTCGTGTACTTCAGTCGGCATTTTGCCTTTTGTATATAATTCCGATGCAATTTTTGTGTTTCATCGTCAATAAGAAGGTCCATAGGATACAGTAAACCAGAAGTGAAGCATCGGGATCTATAACTAGTGTCACAGGAATCGTTCAAATCATAGTCAGTTAGAAGGGTCAGTCTTCATGTACTTAAGTCGGCATAGTACCATTTCTATTTAATTCCGATGCAATTTCTGTGTTTCATCGTCAATAAGAAGGACAGAGGGATACACTAATCCTAAGGTGAAGCATCGGAATCTATAACTAGTGTCACGGGAAAGGTTCAAAACAAAGTCAGTAAGAAGAGCCAGTCTTCTTGTCCTTAAGTCGGCATTGTGCCGTTTGTATTTAATTCCGATGCAGTTTGTGTGTTTCATCGTCAACAAGAAGGTCCAAGGGATAAAGTAAACCTGGAGTGTAGCATCGGAATTTATAACTAGTTTTTGAGGAATGGTTCAAAACATAGACAGTAAGAAGAATCAGTCTTCGATTACTTAAGTCGGCATTTTGCCTTTTGCGTTTAATTCCGATTTAATTTCTGTGTTTCATCGTCAAAAAGAAGGTCCAAGGGATACAGTAAACCTGAGGTGAAGCATCGGAAATTATAACTAGTGTCACAGGAATGGTTCAAACGTAGTCAGTAAAAAGAGTCAGTCTTCTGGTACTTAAGTCGGCATTGTACCTTTTCTATTTCATTTCGATGCAATTTCTGTGATTCATCGTCATTGACAAGGTCCAAGGGATACAGTAAACCTGGAGTGAAGCATCGGAATCTATAACTAGTGTCAATGGAATGGTTAAAAACATAGACAGTAATATGAATTAGTCTTCTTGTACTTAAGTCGGCATTGTGCGTTTTGTATTTAATTCCGATGCAATTTCTGTGTTTCATCGTCAATAAGAAGGTCAGAGGGGTATAGTAAACCTGAAGTGAAGCATCGGAATCTATAGATAGTGTCACAGGAATGGTTCAAAACATAGTCAGTAAGAAGAGTCAGACTTCTTGTCCTTAAGTCGGCATTGTGCCTTTTGTATTTAATTCCGATGCAATTTCTGTGTTTCATCATCAATAAGAAGGTCCAAGGGATACAGTAAACCTGGAGTGAAGCATCGGAAACTATAACTAGTGTCACAGGAATGGTTCAAAACATAGACTGTAAGAAGAGTCAGTCTCCTTGTACTTAATTCTGCACTGTGCCTTTTGTATTTAATTCCGATGCAATTTCTGTGTTTCAACGTCAATAAGAAGGTCCAAGGGATACAGTAAACCTGGAGTGAAGCATCGGAGTCTATAACTAGTGTCACAGGAGTGGTTCAAAAATAGACAGTAATAAGAGTCAGTCATCTTGAACTTAATTCTGCATTGTGAGTTTTGTATTTAATTCCGATGCAATTTCTGTGTTTCATCGTCAATAAGAAGGTCAGAGGGATACAGTAAACCTGAAGAGAAGCATCGGAATCCATAACTAGTGTCACAGGAATGGTTCAAAACATAGTCAGTAAGAAGAGTTAGTCTCCTTGCACTTATGTCGGCATTGTGCCTTTTGTATTTAATTCCGATGCAATTTCTGTATTTCATCGTCAATAAGAAGGTCCAAGGGATACAGTAAACCTGAAGTGAAACATCGGGATGTATAACTGGTGTCACAGGAATCGTTCAAAGCATAGTCAGTAAGAAGAGTCAGTCATCTTGTACTTAAGTCGGCATAGTGCCTTTTTTTTTTAATTCCGATGCAATTTGTGTGTTTCATCGTCAATAAGAATGTCCAAGGGATACAGTTAACCTGGAATGAAGCATCGGAATCTATAACTAGTGTCAATGGTATGGTTCAAAACATAGACAGTAAGAAGAGTCAGTCTTCTTGTACTTAAGTCGACATTGTGCCTTTTGTATTTAATTACGATGCAATTTCTGTGTTTCATCGTCATTAAGAAGGTCAGAGGGGTACAGTTAACCTGAAGTGAAGCATCGGAATCTATAGCTAGTGTCACAGGAATGGTTCAAATGATAGTCAGTAAGAAGAGTCAGACTTCTTGTCCTTAAGTCGGCATTGTGCCTTTTGTATTTAATTCCGATGCAATTCTTGTGTTTCATCATCAATAAGAAGCTCCAAGGGATACAGTTAACCTGGAGTGAAGCATCGGAATCTATAACTAGTGTCACAGGAATGGATCAAAACATAGACAGTAAGAAGAGTCAGTCTCCTTGTACTTAATTTTGCACTGTGCC
The DNA here is from genome assembly GCF_021461385.2 of Schistocerca piceifrons. Taxonomy (NCBI): domain Eukaryota; kingdom Metazoa; phylum Arthropoda; class Insecta; order Orthoptera; family Acrididae; genus Schistocerca; species Schistocerca piceifrons. Next base: position 646,845 of record NW_025727784.1, read on the forward strand.
TTTTGTATTTAATTCCGATGCAATTTCTGTGTTTCATCGTCAATAAGAAGGTCCAAGGGATACAGTAAACATGAAGTGAAGCATCGGATTTTATAACTAGTGTCACAGGAATGGTTCAAATCATAGGCAGTAAGAAGAGTCAGTCTTCGTGTACTTCAGTCGGCATTTTGCCTTCTGTATTTAATTCCGATGCAATTTTTGTGTTTCATCGTCAATAAGAAGGTCCAAGGGATACAGTAAACCTGAAGTGAAGCATCGGGATCTATAACTGGTGTCACAGGAATCGTTCAAATCATAGTCAGTTAGAAGGGTAAGTCTTCCTGTACTTAAGTCGGCATAGTGCCTTTTCTATTTGATTCCGATGCAATTTGTGTGTTTCATCGTCAATAAGAAGGTCCAAGGGATACAGTAAACCGGGAGTGAAACATCGGATTCTATAACTAGTGTCAATGGTATGGTTCAAAACATAGACAGTAAGAACAGACAGTCTTCTTGTACTTAAGTCGGCATTGTGCCTTTTCTATTTAATTCCGATGCAATTTCTGTGTTTCATCGTCAATAAGAAGGGCAGAGGGATACACAAATCCTAAAGTGAAGCATCGGAATTATAACTAGTGTCACAGGAATGGTTCAAACATAGTCAGTAAAAAGATTCAGTCATCTTGTACTTAAGTCGGCATTGTACCTTTTCTATTTAATTTCGATGCAATTTCTGTGTTTCATCGTCAATGACAAGGTCCAAGGTATACAGTAAACCTGGAGTGAAGCATCGGAATCTATAACTAGTGTCAATGGAATGGTTAAAAACATAGACAGTAATATGAATTAGTCATTTGTACTTAAGTCGGCATTGTGCCTTTTGTATTTAATTCCGATGCAATTTCTGTGTTTCATCGTCAATAAGAAGGTCAGAGGGGTACAGTAAACCTGAAGTGAAGCATCGGAATTTATAGATAGTGTCACAGGAATGGTTCAAAACATAGTCAGTAAGAAGAGTCAGACTTCTTGTCCTTAAGTCGGCATTGTGCCTTTTGTATTTAATTCCGATGGAATTTCTGTGTTTCATCATCAATAAGAAGGTCAGACGGGTACAGTTAACCTGAAGTGAAGCATCGGAATCTATAGCTAGTGTCACAGGGATGGTTCAAAAGATAGTCAGTAAGAAGAGTCAGACTTCTTGTCCTTAAGTCGGCATTGTGCCTTTTGTATTTAATTCCGATGCAATTCTTGTGTTTCATCATCAATACGAAGGTCCAACGGATACAGTAAACCTGGAGTGAAGCATCGGAATCTATAACTAGAGTCACAGGAATGGTTCAAAACATAGACAGTAAGAAGAGTCAGTCTCCTTGTACTTAATTTTGCACTGTGCCTTTTGTATTTAATTCCGATGCAATTCTTGTGTTTCATCATCAATAAGAAGGTCCAAGGGATACAGTAATCCTGAAGTGAAGCATCGGAATTTATAACTAGTGTCAATGGTATGGTTCAAAACATAGACAGTAAGAAGAGTCAGTCTTCTTGTGCTTAAGTCGGCATTGTGCCTTTTCTATTTAATTCCGATGCAATTTCTGTGTTTCATCGTCAATAAGTAGGACCAAGGGATACAGTAAACCTGGAGTGAAGCATCGGAATCTGTAACTAGTGTCACAGGAATGGTTCAAATCATTGACAGTAAGAAGAGTCAGTCTTCGTGTACTTCAGTCGGCATTTTGCCTTTTGTATATAATTCCGATGCAATTTTTGTGTTTCATCGTCAATAAGAAGGTCCAAGGGATACAGTAAACCTGGAGTGAAGCAACGGAATCTGTAGCTAGTGTCACAGGAATGGTTCAAATCACAGACAGTAAGAAGAGTCAGTCTTCGTGTACTTCAGTCGGCATTTTGCCTTTTGTATTTAATTCCGATGCAATTTTTGTGTTTCATCGTCTAGAAGAAGGTCCAAGGGATACAGTAAACCCGAAGTGAAGCATCGGGATCTATAACTGGTGTCACAGGAATCGTTCAAAACATAGTCAGTAAGAAGAGTCAGTCATCTTGTACTTAAGTCGGCATAGTGCCTTTTTTTTTAATTCCGATGCAATTTGTGTGTTTCATCGTCAATAAGAATGTCCAAGGGATACAGTTAACCTGGAATGAAGCATCGGAATCTATAACTAGTGTCAATGGTATGGTTCAAAACATAGACAGTAAGAAGAGTCAGTCTTCTTGTACTTAAGTCGACATTGTGCCTTTTGTATTTAATTACGACGCAATTTCTGTGTTTCATCGTCATTAAGAAGGTCAGAGGGGTACAGTTAACCTGAAGTGAAGCATCGGAATCTATAGCTAGTGTCACAGGAATGGTTCAAAAGATAGTCAGTAAGAAGAGTCAGACTTCTTGTCCTTAAGTCGGCATTGTGCCTTTTGTATTTAATTCCGATGCAATTCTAGTGTTTCATCATCAATAAGAAGCTCCAAGGGATACAGTAAACCTGGAGTGAAGCATCGGAATCTATAACTAGTGTCACAGGAATGGTTCAAAACATAGACAGTAGGAAGAGTCAGTCTCCTTGTTCTTAACTTTGCACTGTGCCTTTTGTATTTAATTCCGATGCAATTTCTGTGTTTCATCGTCAATAAGAAGGTCCAAGGGATACAGTAAACATGAAGTGAAGCATCGGAATTTATAACTAGTGTCTCAGGAATGGTTCAAATCATAGTCAGTAAGAAGAGTCAGTCTTCTTGTACCTAAGTCGGCATTGTGCCTTTTCTATTTAATTCCGATGCAATTTCTGTGTTTCATCGTCAATAAGAAGGACCAAGGGATACAGTAAACCTGGAGTGAAGCATCGGAATCTGTAACTAGTGTCACAGGAATGGTTCAAATCATAGGCAGTAAGAAGAGTCAGTCTTCGTGTACTTCAGTCGGCATTTTGCCTTCTGTATTTAATTCCGATGCAATTTCTGTGTTTCATCGTAAATGAGAAGGTCAGAGGGATACAATAAACCTGAAGTGAAGTATCGGAATATATAACTGGTGTCACAGGAATGGTTCAAAGCAAAGTCAGTGAGAAGAGTCAGTCTTCTTGACCTTAAGTCGGCATTGTGCCTTTAGTATTTAATTTCGATGCAATTGCTGTGTTTCATCGTCAATAAGAAGGTCCAAGGGATACAGTAAACCTGGAGTGTAGCATCGGAATCTATAACTAGTGTCACAGGAATGGTTCAAAGCATAGACAGTAAGAAGAGTCAGTCTTCGTGTACTTAAGTCGGCATTTTGCCTTTTGTATTTAATTCCCATGCAATTTCTGTGTTTCATCGTCAATAAGAAAGTCCAAGGGATACAGTAAACCTGAGGTGAAGCACCGGAATCTATAACTAGTGTCACAGGAATGGTTCAAAACATAGTCTTGTACATAAGTCGGCATTGTACGTTTTCTATTTAATTCCGATGCAGTTTCTGTGTTTCATCGTCAATAACAAGGTCCAAGGGATACAGTAAACCTGGAATGAAGCATCGGAATCTATAACTAGTGTCACGGGAATGGTTCAAAACATAAACAGTAAGAAGAGTCAGTCTCCTTGTACTTAATTCTGCACTGTGCCATTTGTATTTAATTCCGATGCATTTTCTGCGTTTCATCGTCAATAATAAGGTAGAAGGGATACAGTAAACCTGACGAGAAGCATCGGAATTTACAACTAGTGTCACAGGAATGGTTCAAAACATAGTCAGTAAGAAGAGTCAGTCTTCTTGTACTTAAGTCGGCATTGTGCCTTTTCTATTTAATTCCGTTGCAATTTCTGTGTTTCATCGTCAATAAGAAGGACCGAGGGATACAGTAAACCTGGAGTGAAGCATCGGAGTCTATAACTAGTGTCACAGGACTGGTTCGAAAATAGACAGTAAGAAGAGTCAGTCTTCTTGAGCTTAATTCGGCCTTGTGCCTTTTGTATTTAATTCCGATGCAATTTCTGTGTTTCATCGTCAATAAGAAGGACCGAGGGATACAGTAAACCTGGAGTGATGTATCGGAGTCTGTAACAAGTGTCACAGGACGGGTTCAAAAATAGACTGTAAGAAGAGTCACTCTTCTTGAACTTAATTCGGCATTGTGCCTTTTGTATTTAATTCCGATGCAATTTCTGTGTTTCATCGTCAATAAGAAGGTCAGAGGGATACAGTAAACCTGAAGTGAAGCATCGGAATCCACAACTAGCGTCACAGGAATGGTTCAAATCATAGTCAGTACGAAGAGTTAGTCTTCTTGTACTTAGGTCGGCATTGTGCCTTTTGTATTTAATTCCGATGCAATTTGTGTGTTTCATCGTCAATAAGAAGGTCCAAGGGATACAGTAAACCTGGAGTGAAGCATCGGAATCTGTAACTAGTGTCAATGGTATGGTTCAAAGCATAGACAGTAAGAAGAGTCAGTCTTCTTGTACTTAAGTCGGCATTGTGCCTTTTGTATTTAATTACGATGCAATTTCTGTGTTTCATCGGCAATAAGAAGGTCCAAGTGATACAGTAAAGTTGAGGTGAAGCATCGGAATCTATAACTAGTGTCACAGGAATGTTTCTGACATAGTCAGTAAGATGAATCAATCTTCTTGTACTTATGTCGGCATTGTACCTTTTCTATTTAATTCCGATGCAATTTCTGTGTTTCATCGTCAATAACAAGGTCCAAGGGATACAATAAACCTGGAGTGAAGCATCGGAATCTATAACTAGTGTCAATGGAATGGTTCAAAACATAGACAGTAAGAAGAGTCAGTCTTCTTGTACTTAAGTCGGCATTGTGCCTTTTGTATTTAATTCCGATGGAATTTCTGTGTTTCATCATCAATAAGAAGGTCAGACGGGTACAGTTAACCTGAAGTAAAGCATCGGAATCTATAGCTAGTGTCACAGGGATGGTTCAAAAGATAGTCAGTAAGAAGAGTCAGACTTCTTGTACTTAAGTCGGCAGTGTGCCTTTTGTATTTAATTCCGATGCAATTCTTGTGTTTCATCATCAATAAGAAGGTCCAAGGGATACAGTAAACCTGGAGTGAAGCATCGGAATCTATAACTAGTGTCACAGGAATGGTTCAAAATCATAGACAGTAAGAAGAGTCAGTCTCCTAGTACTTAATTTTGCACTGTGCCTTTTGTATTTAATTCCGATGCAATTCTTGTGTTTCATCATCAATAAGAAGGTCCAAGGGATACAGTAATCCTGAAGTGAAGCATCGGAATTTATAACTAGTGTCAATGGTATGGTTCAAAACATAGACAGTAAGAAGAGTCAGTCTTCTTGTGCTTAAGTCGGCATTGTGCCTTTTCTATTTAATTCCGATGCAATCTCTGTGTTTCATCGTCAATAAGAAGGACAGAGGGATACACTAATCGTAAGGTGAAGCATCGGAATCTATAACTAGTGTCACAGGAAAGGTTCAAAACAAAGTCAGTAAGAAGAGCCAGTCTTCTTGTCCTTAAGTCGGCATTGTGCCGTTTGTATTTAATTCCGATGCAGTTTGTGTGTTTCATCGTCAACAAGAAGGACCAAGGGATAAAGTAAACCTGGAGTGTAGCATCGGAATTTATAACTAGTTTTTGAGGAATGGTTCAAAACATAGACAGTAAGAAGAATCAGTCTTCGTTTACTTAAGTCGGCATTTTGCCTTTTGTGTTTAATTCCGATTTAATTTCTGTGTTTCATCGTCAAAAAGAAGGTCCAAGGGATACGGTAAACCTGAGGTGAAGCATCGGAATTTATAACTAGTGTCACAGGAATGGTTCAAACGTAGTCAGTAAAAAGAGTCAGTCTTCTTGTACTTAAGTCGGCATTGTACCTTTTCTATTTCATTTCGATGCAATTTCTGTGATTCATCGTCATTGACAAGGTCCAAGGGATACAGTAAACCTGGAGTGAAGCATCGGAATCTATAACTAGTGTCAATGGAATGGTTAAAAACATAGACAGTAATATGAATTAGTCTTCTTGTACTTAAGTCGGCATTGTGCGTTTTGTATTTAATTCCGATGCAATTTCTGTGTTTCATCGTCAATAAGAAGGTCAGAGGGGTATAGTAAACCTGAAGTGAAGCATCGGAATCTATAGATAGTGTCACAGGAATGGTTCAAAACATAGTCAGTAAGAAGAGTCAGACTTCTTGTCCTTAAGTCGGCATTGTGCCTTTTGTATTTAATTCCGATGCAATTTCTGTGTTTCATCATCAATAAGAAGGTCCAAGGGATACAGTAAACCTGGAGTGAAGCATCGGAAACTATAACTAGTGTCACAGGAATGGTTCAAAACATAGACTGTAAGAAGAGTCAGTCTCCTTGTACTTAATTCTGCACTGTGCCTTTTGTATTTAATTCCGATGCAATTTCTGTGTTTCAACGTCAATAAGAAGGTCCAAGGGATACAGTAAACCTGGAGTGAAGCATCGGAGTCTATAACTAGTGTCACAGGAGTGGTTCAAAAATAGACAGTAATAAGAGTCAGTCATCTTGAACTTAATTCTGCATTGTGAGTTTTGTATTTAATTCCGATGCAATTTCTGTGTTTCATCGTCAATAAGAAGGTCAGAGCGATACAGTAAACCTGAAGAGAAGCATCGGAATCCATAACTAGTGTCACAGGAATGGTTCAAAACATAGTCAGTAAGAAGAGTTAGTCTTCTTGTACTTAAGTCGGCATAGTGAATTTTTTTTTAATTCCGATGCAATTTGTGTGTTTCATCGTCAATAAGAATGTCCAAGGGATACAGTTAACCTGGAATGAAGCATCGGAATCTATAACTAGTGTCAATGGTATGGTTCAAAACATAGACAGTAAGAAGAGTCAGTCTTCTTGTACTTAAGTCGACATTGTGCCTTTTGTATTTAATTACGATGCAATTTCTGTGTTTCATCGTCATTATGAAGGTCAGAGGGGTAGAGTTAACCTGAAGTGAAGCATCGGAATCTATAGCTAGTGTCACAGGAATGGTTCAAATGATAGTCAGTAAGAAGAGTCAGACTTCTTGTCCTTAAGTCGGCATTGTGCCTTTTGTATTTAATTCCGATGCAATTTCTGTGTTTCATCGTCAATAAGAAGGACCAAGGGATACAGTAAACCTGGAGTGAAGCATCGGAATCTGTAACTAGTGTCACAGGAATGGTTCAAATCATAGGCAGTAAGAAGAGTCAGTCTTCGTGTACTTCAGTCGGCATTTTGCCTTCTGTATTTAATTCCGATGCAATTTTTGTGTTTCATCGTCAATAAGAAGGTCCAAGGGATACAGTAAACCTGAAGTGAAGCATCGGGATCTATAACTGGTGTCACAGGAATCGTTCAAATCATAGTCAGTTAGAAGGGTAAGTCTTCCTGTACTTAAGTCGGCATAGTGCCTTTTCTATTTAATTCCGATGCAATTTGTGTGTTTCATCGTCAATAAGAAGGTCCAAGGGATACAGTAAACCGGGAGTGAAGCATCGGATTCTATAACTAGTGTCAATGGTATGGTTCAAAACATAGACAGTAAGAACAGACAGTCTTCTTGTACTTAAGTCGGCATTGTGCCTTTTCTATTTAATTCCGATGCAATTTCTGTGTTTCATCGTCAATAAGAAGGGCAGAGGGATACACTAATCCTAAAGTGAAGCATCGGAATTATAACTAGTGTCACAGGAATGGTTCAAACATAGTCAGTAAAAAGATTCAGTCATCTTGTACTTAAGTCGGCATTGTACCTTTTCTATTTAATTTCGATGCAATTTCTGTGTTTCATCGTCAATGACAAGGTCCAAGGTATACAGTAAACCTGGAGTGAAGCATCGGAATCTATAACTAGTGTCAATGGAATGGTTAAAAACATAGACAGTAATATGAATTAGTCATTTGTACTTAAGTCGGCATTGTGCCTTTTGTATTTAATTCCGATGCAATTTCTGTGTTTCATCGTCAATAAGAAGGTCAGAGGGGTACAGTAAACCTGAAGTGAAGCATCGGAATTTATAGATAGTGTCACAGGAATGGTTCAAAACATAGTCAGTAAGAAGAGTCAGACTTCTTGTCCTTAAGTCGGCATTGTGCCTTTTGTATTTAATTCCGATGGAATTTCTGTGTTTCATCATCAATAAGAAGGTCAGACGGGTACAGTTAACCTGAAGTGAAGCATCGGAATCTATAGCTAGTGTCACAGGGATGGTTCAAAAGATAGTCAGTAAGAAGAGTCAGACTTCTTGTCCTTAAGTCGGCATTGTGCCTTTTGTATTTAATTCCGATGCAATTCTTGTGTTTCATCATCAATACGAAGGTCCAAGGGATACAGTAAACCTGGAGTGAAGCATCGGAATCTATAACTAGAGTCACAGGAATGGTTCAAAACATAGACAGTAAGAAGAGTCAGTCTCCTTGTACTTAATTTTGCACTGTGCCTTTTGTATTTAATTCCGATGCAATTCTTGTGTTTCATCATCAATAAGAAGGTCCAAGGGATACAGTAATCCTGAAGTGAAGCATCGGAATTTATAACTAGTGTCAATGGGATGGTTCAAAACATAGACAGTAAGAAGAGTCAGTCTTCTTGTGCTTATGTCGGCATTGTGCCTTTTCTATTTAATTCCGATGCAATTTCTGTGTTTCATCGTCAATAAGTAGGACCAAGGGATACAGTAAACCTGGAGTGAAGCATCGGAATCTGTAACTAGTGTCACAGGAAAGGTTCAAATCATTGACAGTAAGAAGAGTCAGTCTTCGTGTACTTCAGTCGGCATTTTGCCTTTTGTATATAATTCCGATGCAATTTTTGTGTTTCATCGTCAATAAGAATGTCCAAGGGATACAGTTAACCTGGAATGAAGCATCGGAATCTATAACTAGTGTCAATGGTATGGTTCAAAACATAGACAGTAAGAAGAGACAGTCTTCTTGTACTTAAGTCGGCATTGTGTCTTTTCTATTTAATTCCGATGCAATTTCTGTGTTTCATCGTCAATAAGAAGGGCAGAAGGATACACTAATCCTAAAGTGAAGCATCGGAATTATAACTAGTGTCACAGGAATGGTTCAAACATAGTCAGTAAAAAGAGTCAGTCTTCTTGTACTTAAGTCGGCATTGTACCTTTTCTATTTAATTTCGATGCAATTTCTGTGTTTCATCGTCAATGACAAAGTCCAAGGTATACAGTAAACCTGGAGTGAAGCATCGGAATCTATAACTAGTGTCAATGGAATGGTTAAAAACATAGACAGTAATATGAATTAGTCTTCTTGTACTTAAGTCGGCATTGTGCCTTTTGTATTTAATTCCGATGCAATTTCTGTGTTTCATCGTCAATAAGAAGGTCAGAGGGGTACAGTAAACCTGAAGTGAAGCATCGGAATCTATAGATAGCGTCACAGGAATGGTTCAAAACATAGTCAGTAAGAAGAGTCAGACTTCTTGTCCTTAAGTCGGCATTGTGCCTTTTGTATTTAATTCCGATGCAATTCTTGTGTTTCATCATCAATACGAAGGTCCAAGGGATACAGTAAACCTGGAGTGAAGCATCGGAATCTATAACTAGAGTCACAGGAATGGTTCAAAACATAGACAGTAAGAAGAGTCAGTCTCCTTGTACTTAATTTTGCACTGTGCCTTTTGTATTTAATTCCGATGCAATTCTTGTGTTTCATCATCAATAAGAAGGTCCAAGGGATACAGTAATCCTGAAGTGAAGCATCGGAATTTATAACTAGTGTCAATGGTATGGTTCAAAACATAGACAGTAAGAAGAGTCAGTCTTCTTGTGCTTAAGTCGGCATTGTGCCTTTTCTATTTAATTCCGATGCAATTTCTGTGTTTCATCGTCAATAAGTAGGACCAAGGGATACAGTAAACCTGGAGTGAAGCATCGGAATCTGTAACTAGTGTCACAGGAAAGGTTCAAATCATTGACAGTAAGAAGAGTCAGTCTTCGTGTACTTCAGTCGGCATTTTGCCTTTTGTATATAATTCCGATGCAATTTTTGTGTTTCATCGTCAATAAGAATGTCCAAGGGATACAGTTAACCTGGAATGAAGCATCGGAATCTATAACTAGTGTCAATGGTATGGTTCAAAACATAGACAGTAAGAAGAGACAGTCTTCTTGTACTTAAGTCGGCATTGTGTCTTTTCTATTTAATTCCGATGCAATTTCTGTGTTTCATCGTCAATAAGAAGGGCAGAAGGATACACTAATCCTAAAGTGAAGCATCGGAATTATAACTAGTGTCACAGGAATGGTTCAAACATAGTCAGTAAAAAGAGTCAGTCTTCTTGTACTTAAGTCGGCATTGTACCTTTTCTATTTAATTTCGATGCAATTTCTGTGTTTCATCGTCAATGACAAAGTCCAAGGTATACAGTAAACCTGGAGTGAAGCATCGGAATCTATAACTAGTGTCAATGGAATGGTTAAAAACATAGACAGTAATATGAATTAGTCTTCTTGTACTTAAGTCGGCATTGTGCCTTTTGTATTTAATTCCGATGCAATTTCTGTGTTTCATCGTCAATAAGAAGGTCAGAGGGGTACAGTAAACCTGAAGTGAAGCATCGGAATCTATAGATAGCGTCACAGGAATGGTTCAAAACATAGTCAGTAAGAAGAGTCAGACTTCTTGTCCTTAAGTCGGCATTGTGCCTTTTGTATTTAAATCCGATGCAATTTCTGTGTTTCATCGTCAATAAGAAGGTCCAAGGGATACAGTAAACCTGAAGTGAGGCACCAGAATCTATAACTAGTGTCACAGGAATGGTTCAAAGCATAGTCGGTAAGAAGAGTCAGCTTTCTTGTACATAAGTCGGCATTGTGCCTTTTCTATTTAATTCCGATGCAAATTCTGTGTTTCATCGTCAATAAGATGGACCAAGGGCTACAGTAAACCTGGAGTGAAACATCGGAGTCTATAACTAGTGTCACAGGAGTGGTTCAAAAATAGACAGTAAAAAGTGTCAGTCTTCTTGAACTTAATTCGGCATTGTGCCTTTTGAATTTAATTCCGATGCAATTTCTGTGTTTCATCGCCAATAGGCAGGTCAGAGGGATACAGTAAACCTGAAGTGGAGCATCGGAATCCATAACTAGTGTCACAGGAATATTTCAAAACATAGTCAGTAAGAAGAGTTAGTCTTCTTGTACTTATGTCGGCATTGTGTCTTTTGTATTGAATTCCGATGCAATTTCTGTGTTTCATCGTCAATAAGAAGGTCCAAGGGATACAGTAAACCTGGAGTGAAGCATCGGAATCTGTAGCTAGTGTCACAGGAATGGTTCAAAACACAGACAGTAAGAAGAGTCACTCTTCGTGTACTTCAGTCGGCATTTTGCCTTTTGTATTTAATTCCGATGCAATTTTTGTGTTTCATCGTCAATAAGAAGTTCCAAGGGATACAGTAAACATGAAGTGAAGCATCGGAATTTATAACTAGTGTCACAGGAATGGTTCAAAACATAGTCAGTAAGAAGAGTCAGTCTACTTGACTTAAGTCGGCATTGTGCCTTTTCTATTTAATTCCGATGCAATTTCTGTGTTTCATCGTCAATAAGAAGCTCTAAGGGATACAGTAAACCTGGAGTGAAGCATCGGAATCTATAGCTAGTGTCACAGGAATGGTTCAAAACATAGACAGTAAGAAGAGTCAGTCTTCTTGTACTTAATTCTGCTTTGTGTATTTTGTATTCAATTCCGATGCAATTTCTGTGTTTCATCGTCAATAAGAAGGTCAGAGGGATACAGTAAACCTGGAGTGAAGCATCGGAATCTATAACTAGTGTCACAGGAATGGTTCAAATCATAGACAGTAAGAAGAGTCAGACTTCTTTTACTTAAGTCGGCATTGTGCCTTTTGTATTTAATTCCTATGCAATTTCTGTGTTTCATCGTCAATAAGAAGAACAGAGGGATACAGTAAACCTGAAGTGAGGCATCGGAATCTATAGCTAGCGTCACAGGAATGGTTAAAAACATAGTCAGTAAGAAGAGTCAGACTTCCTGTCCTTAAGTCGGCATTGTGCCTTTTGTATTTAATTCCGATGCAATTTCTGTGTTTCATCATCAATAAGAAGGTCCAAGGGATACAGTACACCTGGAGTGAAGCATCGTAATCTATAACTAGTGTCACAGGAATGGTTCAAAACATAGCCAGTAAGAAGAGTCAGTCTCCTTGTACTTAATTCTGCACTGTCCCTTTTGTATTTAATTCCGATGCAATTTCTGTGTTTCATCGTCAATAAGAAGGTCCAAGGGATACAGTAAACATGAAGTGAAGCATCGGAGTCTATAACTAGTGTCACAGGACTGGTTCAAAAAGACAGTAATAAGAGTCAGTCTTCTTGTACTTAATTCGGCATTGTGCCTTTTGTATTTTATTCGGATGCAATTCTTGTGTTTCATCATCAATAAGAAGGTGCAAGGGATACAGTAAACCTGGAGTGAAGCATCGGAATCTATAACTAGCGTCACAGGAATGGTTCAAAACATAGCCAGTAAGAAGAGTCAGTCTCCTTGTACTTAATTTTGCACTGTGCCTTTTGTGTTTAATTCCAATCCAATTTCTGTGTTTCATCGTCAATAAGAAAGTCCAAGGGATACAGTAAACATGAAGTGACGCATCGGAATTTATAACTAGTGTCACAGGAATGGTTCAAAACATAGTCAGTAAGAAGAGTCAGTCTTCTAGTACTTAAGTCGGCATTGTGCCTTTTCTATTTAATTCCGATGCAATTTCTGTGTTTCATCGTCAATAAGAAGGACCAAGGGATACAGTAAACCTGGAGTGAAGCATCTGAGTCTATAACTAGTGTCACAGGACTGGTTCAAATATAGACAGTAATAAGAGTCAGTCTTCTTGAACCTAATTCGGCATTGAGCCTTTTGTATTTAATTCCGATGCAATTTCTGTGTTTCATCGTCAATAAGAAGGTCAGAGGGATACAGTAAACCTGAAGTGAAGCATCGGAATCCATAACTAGCGTCACAGGAATGGTTCAAAACATAGTCAGTAAGAAGAGTTAGTCTTCTTGTACTTAAGTCGGCATAGTGCCTTTTCTATTTATTTCCGATGCAATTTGTGTGTTTCATCGCCAATAAGAAGGTCCAAGGGATACAGTAAACCTGGAGTGAAGCATCGGAATCTATAACTAGTGTCAATGGTATGGTTCAAAACATAGACAGTAAGAAGAGTCAGTCTTCTTGTACTTAAGTCGGCATTGTGCCTTTTCTATTTAATTCCGATGCAATTTCTGTGTTTCATCGTCAATAAGAAGGGCAGAGGGATACACTAATCCTAAAGTGAAGCATCGGAATCTATAACTAGTGTCACTGGAATGGTTCAAAACAAAGTCAGTAAGAAGAGCCAGTCTTCTTGTCCTTTATTCGGCATTGTGCCTTTTGTATTTAATTCCGATGCAGTTTCTGTGTTTCATCGTCAACAAGAAGGTCCAAGGGATACAGTAAACCTGGAGTGTAGCATCGGAATCTATAACTAGTTTTAGAGGAATGGTTCAAAACATAGACAGTAAGAATAGTCAGTCTTCGTGTACTTAAGTCGGCATTTTGCCCTTTGTGTTTAATTCCGATTTAATTTTTGTGTTTCATCGTCAATACGAAGGTCCAATGGATACAGTAAACCTGAGGTGAAGCATCGGAATTTATAACTAGTGTCACAGGAATGTTTCAAACATAGTCAGTAAAAAGAGTCAGTCTTCTTGTACTTAAGTCGGAATTGTGCCTTTTGTATTTAATTACGATGCAATTTCTGTGTTTCATCGTCATTAAGAAGGTCAGAGGGATACTGTAAACCTGAAGTGAAGCATCGGAATCTATAGCTAGTGTCACAGGAATGGTTCAAAACATAGTCAGTAAGAAGAGTCAGTCTTATTGTACTTAGGTCAGCATTGTGACATTTCTTTTTAATTCCGATGCAATTTCTGTGTTTTATCGTCAATAAGGTCAGAGGGATACAGTAATCCTGAAGTGAAGCATCGAAATCTGTAACTAGCGTCACAGGAATGGTTCAAATCATAGACAGTAAGAAGAGTCAGTCTTCGTGTACGTCAGTCGGCATTTTGCCTTTTGTATTTAATTCCGATGCAGTTTCTGTGTTTCATCGTAATTAAAAAGGTCCAAGGGATACAGTAAACCTGAGGTGAAGCATAGGAATCTATAACTAGTGTCACAGGAATGGTTCAAACATAGTCAGTAAGAAGAGTCAGTCTTCTTGTACATAAGTAGGCATTGTACCTTTTCTATTTAATTCCGATGCAATTTCTGTGTTTCATCGTCAATAAGAAGGTCCAAGGGATACAGTAAACCTCTAATGAAGCATCGGAATCTATAACTAGTGTCAATGGTATGGTTCAAAACATAGACAGTAAGAAGAGTCAGTCTTCTTGTACTTTAGTCGGCATTGTGCCTTTTGTATTTAATTCCGATGCAATTTGTGTGTTTCATCGTCATTAAGAAGGTCAGAGGGATACAGTAAACCTGAAGTGAAGCATCGGAATCTATAGCTAGTGTCACAGGAAAGGTTCAAATCATAGTCAGTAAGAAGAGTCAGTCTTCTTGTACTTAAGTCGGCATTGTACCTTTACTATTTAATTCCGATGCAATTTCTGTGTTTCATCGTCAATAACAAGGTCCAAGGGATACAATAAACCTGGAGTGAAGCATCGGAATCTATAACTAGTGTCAATGGAATGGTTCAAAACATAGACAGTAAGAAGAGTCAGTCTTCTTGTACTTAAGTCGGCATTGTGCCTTTTGTATTTAATTCCGATGCAATTTCTGTGTTTCATCGTCAATAACAAGGTCAGAGGGTACAGCAAATATGAAGTGAAGCATCGGAATCTGTAGCTAGTGTCACAGGAATGGTTCAAACATAGTCAGTAAGAAGAGTCGGACTTCTTGTCCTTAAGTCGGCATTGTGACTGTTGTATTTATTTCTGATGCAATTCTTGTGTTTCATCATCAATAAGAAGGTCCAAGGGATACAGTAAACCTGGAGTGAAGCATCGGAATCTATAACTAGTGTCACAGGAATGGTTCAAAACATAGACAGTAAGAAGAGTCAGTCTCCTTGTCCTTAATTTTGCACTGTGCCTTTTGTATTTAATTCCGATGCAATTTCTGTGTTTCGTCGTCAATAAGAAGGTCCAAGGGATACAGTAAACATTAAGTGAAGCATCGGAATTTATAACTAGTGTCACAGGAATGGTTCAAAACATAGTCAGTAAGAAGAGTCAGTCTTCTTGTACTTACGTCGGCATTGTGCCTTTTCTATTTAATTCCGATGCAATTTCTGCGTTTCATCGTCAATAAGAGGGACCAAGGGATACAGTAAACCTAGAGTGAAGCATCGGAGTCTATAACTAGTGTCACAGGACTGGTTTAAAAATAGACAGTAATAAGAGTCAGTCTTCTTGAACTTAATTCCGCATTGTGCCTTTTGTATTTAATTCCGATGCAATTTCTGTGTTTCATCGTCAATAAGCAGGTCAGAGGGATACAGTAAACCTGAAGTGACGCATCGGAATCCATAACTAGCGTCACAGGAATGGTTCAAAACATAGTCAGTAAGAAGAGTTAGTCTTCTTGTACTTATGTCGGCATTGTGCTATTTGTATTTAATTCCGATGCAATTTCTGTGTTTCATCGTCAATACGAAGGTCCAAGGGATACAGTAAACCTGGAGTGAAGCATCGGAATCTGCAACTAGTGTCACAGGAATGGTTCAAATCATAGTCAGTAAGAAGAGTCAGTCTTCGTGTACTTCAGTCGGCATTTTGCCATTTGTATTTAATTCCGATGCAATTTTTCTGTTTCATCGTCAATAAGAAGGTCCAACTGATACAGTAAACCTGAAGTGAAGCATCTGGATCTATAACTGGTGTCACAGGAATCGTTCAAATCATAGTCAGTTAGAAGAGTCAGTGTTCCTGTACTTAAGTCGGCATTTTGCCTTTTGTATTTACTTCCGATGCAATTTCTGTGTTTCATCTTCAATAAACAGGTCCAAAGGATACAGTAAACCTGAGGTGAAGCAGCGGAATCTATAACTAGTGTCACAGGAATGGTTAAAAACATAGTCAGTAAGAAGAGTCAGACTTCTTGTCCTTAAGTCGGCATTGTGCCTTTTGCATTTAATTCCAATGCAATTTCTGTGTTTCATCAGCAATAAGAAGGTCCAAGGGATACAGTAAACCTGGAGTGAAGCATCGGAATCTATAACTAGTGTCACAGGAATGGTTCAAAAATAGACAGTAATAAGAGTCAGTCTTCTTGTACTTAATTCGGCATTGTGCCTTTTGTATTTAATTCCGATGCATTTTCTGCGTTTCATCGTCAAGAAGAAGGTCAGAGTTATACAGTAAACCTCAAGTGAAGCATCGGAATCTATAACGGGTGTCACAGGAATGGTTCAAAACATAGTCAGTAGGAAGAGTCGGTCTTCATGTACTTATGTCGGCATTGTGCCTTTTGTATTTAATTAAGATGCAATTTCTGTGTTTCATCGTCAATAAGAAGGTCAGAGGGATACAGTAAACCTGAAGTGAAGCATCGGAATCTATAGCTAGTGTCACAGGAATGGTTCAAAACATAGTCAGTAAGAAGAGTCAGTCTTTTTGCCCTTAAGTCGGCATTGTGCCTTTTGTATTGAATTCCGATGCAATTACTGTGTTTCATCGTCAATACGAAAGTCCAAGGGATACAGTAAACCAGGAGTGAAGCATCGGAATCTATAACTAGTGTCGCAGGAATGGTTCAAAACATAGACAATAAGAAGACTCAGACTTCTTTTACTTAAGTCGGCATTGTGCCTTTTGTATTTAATTCCGATGCAATTTCTGTGTTTCATCGTCAATAAGAAGAACAGAGGGATACAGTAAACATGAAGTGAGGCATCGGAATCTATAGCTAGCGTCACAGGAATGGTTAAAAACATAGTCAGTAAGAAGAGTCAGACTTCCTGTCCTTAAGTCGGCATTGTGCCTTTTGTATTTAATTCCGATGCAATTTCTTTGTTTCATCGTCAATACGAAGGTCCAAGGGATACAGTAAACCTCAAGTGAAGCATCGGAATCTATAACGGGTGTCACAGGAATGGTTCAAAACATAGTCAGTAGGAAGAGTCGGTCTTCATGTACTTATGTCGGCATTGTGCATTTTGTATTTAATTCCGATGTATTTTCTGTGTTCCATCGTCAATAAGAAGGTCCAAGGGATACAATAAACCTGAAGTGAAGCAACGGAATCTATAACTAGTGTCACAGGAATGGTTCAAAACATAGACAGTAAGAAGAGTCTGTCTTCTTGTCCTTAAGTCGGCATTAAGACTTTTGTAATTAATTCCGATGCAATGTCTGTGTTTCATCGTCAATAAGAAGCTCTAAGGGATACAGTAAACCCGAAGTGAAGCATCGGAATCTATAACTAGTGTCACAGGAGTGGTTCAAAACATAGACAGTAATAAGAGTCAGTCTTCTTGTACTTAATTCTGCTTTGTGCCTTTTGTATTTAATTCCGATGCAATTTCTGTGTTCCATCGTCAATAAGAAGGTCCAAGGGATACGGTAAACCTGAAGTGAAGCATCGGAATTTATAACTAGTGTCACAGGAATGGTTCAAAACATAGTCAGTAATGAGAGGCAGTCTTCTTGTACTTAAGTCGGCATTGTGCCTTTTGTATTTAATTCCGATGCAATTTCTGTGTTTCATCGTCTATAAGAAGGTCAGAGGAGTACAGTAAATCTGAAACCTGAAGTGAAGCATCGGAATCTATAGCTAGTGTCACAGGAATGGTTCAAAACATAGACAGTAAGAAGAGTCAGTCTTCTTGTACTTAATTCTGCTTTGTGTATTTTGTATTCAATTCCGATGCAATTTCTGTGTTTCATCGTCAATAAGAAGGTCAGAGGGATACAGTAAACCTGGAGTGAAGCATCGGAATCTATAACTAGTGTCACAGGAATGGTTCAAATCATAGACAGTAAGAAGAGTCAGACTTCTTTTACTGAAGTCGGCATTGTGCCTTTTGTATTTAATTCCGATGCAATTTCTGTGTTTCATCGTCAATAAGAAGAACAGAGGGATACAGTAAACCTGAAGTGAGGCATCGGAATCTATAGCTAGCGTCACAGGAATGGTTAAAAACATAGTCAGTAAGAAGAGTCAGACTCCCTGTCCTTAAGTCGGCATTGTGCCTTTTGTATTTAATTCCGATGCAATTTCTGTGTTTCATCATCAATAAGAAGGTCCAAGGGATACAGTAAACCTGGAGTGAAGCATCGTAATCTATAACTAGTGTCACAGGAATGCTTCAAAACATAGACAGTAAGAAGAGTCAGTCTCCTTGTACTTAATTCTGCACTGTCCCTTTTGTATTTAATTCCGATGCAATTTCTGTGTTTCATCGTTAATAAGAAGGTCCAAGGGATACAGTAAACATGAAGTGAAGCATCGGAGTCTATAACTAGTGTCTCAGGACTGGTTCAAAGAAGACAGTAATAAGAGTCAGTCTTCTTGTACTTAAATCGGCATTGTGCCTTTTGTATTTAATTCCGATGCAATTTCTGTGTTTCATCGTCAATTAGAAGGTCAGAGGGATACAGTAAACCTGAAGTGAGGCATCGGAATCCATAACTAGTGTCACAGGAATGGTTCAAAGCAAAGTCAGTAAGAAGAGTCGGTCTTCTTGTCCTTAAGTCGGCATTGTGCCTTTTGTATTTAATTCCGATTCAATTTCTGTGTTTCATCGTCAATAAGAAGGTCCAAGGAATACAGTAAACCTGGAGTGTAGCATCGGAATCTATAACTAGTGTCACAGGAATGGTTCAAAACGTAGACAGTAAGAAGACTCAGTCTTCTTGTACTTAAGTCGGCATTGTACCTTTTCCATTTAATTCCGATGCAATTTCTGTGTTTCATCGTCAATAACAAGGTCCAAGGGATACAGTAAACCTTGAGTGAAGCATCGGAATCTATAACTAGTGTCAATGGAATGGTTCAAAACATAGACAGTAAGAAGAGTCAGTCTTCTTGTCCTTAAGTCGGCATTGTGCCTTTTGTATTTAATTCCAATGCAATTTCTGTGTTTCATCAGCAATAAGAAGGTCTAAGGGATACAGTAAACCTGGAGTGAAGCATCGGATTCTATAACTAGTGTCACAGGAATGGTTCAAAAATAGACAGTAATAAGAGTCAGTCTTCTTGTACTTAATTCGGCATTGAGCCTTTTCTATTTAATTCCGATGCAATTTCTGTGTTTCATCGTCAATAAGAAGGTCAGAGGGATACAGTAAACCTCAAATGAAACATCGGAATCTATAACGGGTGTCACGGGAATGGTTCAAAACATAGTCAGTAGGAAGAGTCGGTCTTCATGTACTTATGTCGGCATTGTGCCTTTTGTATTTAATTCCGATGCAATTTCTGTGTTTCATCGTCATTAAGAAGGTCAGAGGGATACAGTAAACCTGAAGTGAAGCATCGGAATCTATAGCTAGTGTCACAGGAATGGTTCAAAACATAGTCAGTAAGAAGAGTCAGTCTTTTTGTCCTTAAGTCGGCATTGTGCCTTTTGTATTTAATTCCGATGCAATTTCTGTGTTTCATCGTCAATAAGAAAGTCCAAGGGATACAGTAAACCAGGAGTGAAGCATCGGAATCTATAACAAGTGTCACAGGAATGGTTCAAAACATAGACAGTAAGAAGAGTAAGTCTTCTTGTACTTAATACGGCATTGTGCCTTTTGTATTTAATTCCGATGCAATTTCTGTGTTTCATCGTCAATAAGAAGGTCCAAGGGATACAGTAAACCTCAAGTGAAGCATCGGAATCTATAACGGGTGTCACAGGAATGGTTCAAAACATAGTCAGTAGGAAGAGTCGGTCTTCATGTACTTATGTCGGCATTGTGCCTTTTGTATTTCATTCCGATGTATTTTCTGTGTTTCATCGTCAATACGAAAGTCCAAGGGATACAGTAAACCTGAAGTGAAGCATCGGAATCTATATCTAGTGTCACAGGAATGGTTCAAAACATAAACAGTAAGAAGAGTCAGTCTTCTTGTCCTTAAGTCGGCATTGTGACTTTTGTAAATAATTCCGATGCAATGTCTGTGTTTCATCGTCAATAAGAAGCTCCAAGGGATACAGTAATCCAGGAGTGAAGCATCGGAATCTATAACTGGTGTCACAGGAGTGGTTCAAAACATAGACAGTATTAAGAGTCAGTCTTCTTGTACTTAATTCTGCTTTGTGCGTTTTGTATTTAATTCTGATGCAATTTCTGTGTTTCATCGTCAATAAGAAGGTCCAAGGGATACAGTAAACATGAAGTGAAGCATCGGAGTCTATAACTAGTGTCACAGGACTGGTTCAAAAAAGACAGTAATAAGAGTCAGTCTTCTTGTACTTAATTCGGCATTGTGCCTTTTGTATTTTATTCCGATGCAATTCTTGTGTTTCATCATCAATAAGAAGGTGCAAGGGATACAGTAAACCTGGAGTGAAGCATCGGAATCTATAACTAGTGTCACAGGAATGGTTCAAAACATAGCCAGTAAGAAGAGTCAGTCTCCTTGTACTTAATTTTGCACTGTGCCTTTTGTATTTAATTCCGATGCAATTTCTGTGTTTCATCGTCAATAAGAAAGTCGAAGGGATACAGTAAACCTGAAGTGAAGCATCGGAATCCATAACTAGCGTCACAGGAATGGTTCAAAACATAGTCAGTAAGAAGAGTTAGTCTTCTTGTACTTAAGTCGGCATAGTGCCTTTTCTATTTATTTCCGATGCAATTTGTGTGTTTCATCGTCAATAAGAAGGTCCAAGGGATACAGTAAACCTGGAGTGAAGCATCGGAATCTATAACTAGTGTCAATGGTATGGTTCAAAACATAGACAGTAAGAAGAGTCAGTCTTCTTGTACTTAAGTCGGCATTGTGCCTTTTCTATTTAATTCCGATGCAATTTCTGTGTTTCATCGTCAATAAGAAGGGCAGAGGGATACACTAATCCTAAAGTGAAGCATCGGAATCTATAACTAGTGCCACTGGAATGGTTCAAAACAAAGTCAGTAAGAAGAGCCAGTCTTCTTGTCCTTTATTCGGCATTGTGCCTTTTGTATTTAATTCCGATGCAGTTTCTGTGTTTCATCGTCAACAAGAAGGTCCAAGGGATACAGTAAACCTGGAGTGTAGCATCGGAATCTATAACTAGTTTTAGAGGAATGGTTCAAAACATAGACAGTAAGAATAGTCAGTCTTCGTGTACTTAAGTCGGCATTTTGCCCTTTGTGTTTAATTCCGATTTAATTTCTGTGTTTCATCGTCAATAAGAAGGTCAAATGGATACAGTAAACCTGAGGTGAAGCATCGGAATTTATAACTAGTGTCACAGGAATGTTTCAAACATAGTCAGTAAAAAGAGTCAGTCTTCTTGTACTTAAGTCGGAATTGTGCCTTTTGTATTTAATTACCATGCAATTTCTGTGTTTCATCGTCATTAAGAAGGTCAGAGGGATACTGTAAACCTGAAGTGAAGCATCGGAATCTATAGCTAGTGTCACAGGAATGGTTCAAAACATAGTCAGTAAGAAGAGTCAGTCTTTTTGTACTTAGGTCAGCATTGTGACATTTCTTTTTAATTCCGATGCAATTTCTGTGTTTTATCGTCAATAAGGTCAGAGGGATACAGTAATCCTGAAGTGAAGCATCGAAATCTGTAACTAGCGTCACAGGAATGGTTCAAATCATAGACAGTAAGAAGAGTCAGTCTTCGTGTACGTCAGTCGGCATTTTGCCTTTTGTATTTAATTCCGATGCAATTTCTGTGTTTCATCGTAATTAAAAAGGTCCAAGGGATACAGTAAACCTGAGGTGAAGCATAGGAATCTATAACTAGTGTCACAGGAATGGTTCAAACATAGTCAGTAAGAAGAGTCAGTCTTCTTGTACATAAGTAGGCATTGTACCTTTTCTATTTAATTCCGATGCAATCTCTGTGTTTCATCGTCAATAAGAATGTCCAAGGGATACAATAAACCTCTAATGAAGCATCGGAATCTATAACTAGTGTCAATGGTATGGTTCAAAACATAGACAGTAAGAAGAGTCAGTCTTCTTGTACTTTAGTCGGCATTGTGCCTTTTGTATATAATTCCGATGCAATTTGTGTGTTTCATCGTCATTAAGAAGGTCAGAGGGATACAGTAAACCTGAAGTGAAGCATCGGAATCTATAGCTAGTGTCACAGGAAAGGTTCAAATCATAGTCAGTAAGAAGAGTCAGTCTTCTTGTACTTAAGTCGGCATTGTACCTTTACTATTTAATTCCGATGCAATTTCTGTGTTTCATCGTCAATAACAAGGTCCAAGGGATACAATAAACCTGGAGTGAAGCATCGGAATCTATAACTAGTGTCAATGGAATGGTTCAAAACATAGACAGTAAGAAGAGTCAGTCTTCTTGTACTTAAGTCGGCATTGTGCCTTTTGTATTTAATTCCGATGCAATTTCTGTGTTTCATCGTCAATAACAAGGTCAGAGGGGTACAGTAAATATGAAGTGAAGCATCGGAATCTGTAGCTAGTGTCACAGGAATGGTTCAAACATAGTCACTAAGAAGAGTCGGACTTCTTGTCCTTAAGTCGGCATTGTGACTGTTGTATTTATTTCTGATGCAATTCTTGTGTTTCATCATCAATAAGAAGGTCCAAGGGATACAGTAAACCTGGAGTGAAGCATCGGAATCTATAACTAGTGTCACAGGAATGGTTCAAAACATAGACAGTAAGAAGAGTCAGTCTCCTTGTCCTTAATTTTGCACTGTGCCTTTTGTATTTAATTCCGATGCAATTTCTGTGTTTCGTCGTCAATAAGAAGGTCCAAGGGATACAGTAAACATTAAGTGAAGCATCGGAATTTATAACTAGTGTCACAGGAATGGTTCAAAACATAGTCAGTAAGAAGAGTCAGTCTTCTTGTACTTACGTCGGCATTGTGCCTTTTCTATTTAATTCCGATGCAATTTCTGCGTTTCATCGTCAATAAGAGGGACCAAGGGATACAGTAAACCTAGAGTGAAGCATCGGAGTCTATAACTAGTGTCACAGGACTGGTTTAAAAATAGACAGTAATAAGAGTCAGTCTTCTTGAACTTAATTCCGCATTGTGCCTTTTGTATTTAATTCCGATGCAATTTCTGTGTTTCATCTTCAATAAGCAGGTCAGAGGGATACAGTAAACCTGAAGTGACGCATCGGAATCCATAACTATCGTCACAGGAATGGTTCAAAACATAGTCAGTAAGAAGAGTTAGTCTTCTTGTACTTAAGTCGGCATTGTGCTATTTGTATTTAATTCCGATGCAATTTCTGTGTTTCATCGTCAATACGAAGGTCCAAGGGATACAGTAAACCTGGAGTGAAGCATCGGAATCTGCAACTAGTGTCACAGGAATGGTTCAAATCATAGTCAGTAAGAAGAGTCAGTCTTCGTGTACTTCAGTCGGCATTTTGCCATTTGTATTTAATTCCGATGCAATTTTTCTGTTTCATCGTCAATAAGAAGGTCCAACTGAAACAGTAAACCTGAAGTGAAGCATCTGGATCTATAACTGGTGTCACAGGAATCGTTCAAATCATAGTCAGTTAGAAGAGTCAGTGTTCCTGTACTTAAGTCGGCATTTTGCCTTTTGTATTTACTTCCGATGCAATTTCTGTGTTTCATCTTCAATAAACAGGTCCAAAGAATACAGTAAACCTGAGGTGAAGCAGCGGAATCTATAACTAGTGTCACAGGAATGGTTAAAAACATAGTCAGTAAGAAGAGTCAGACTTCTTGTCCTTAAGTCGGCATTGTGCCTTTTGCATTTAATTCCAATGCAATTTCTGTGTTTCATCAGCAATAAGAATGTCCAAGGGATACAGTAAACCTGGAGTGAAGCATCGGAATCTATAACTAGTGTCACAGGAATGGTTCAAAAATAGACAGTAATAAGAGTCAGTCTTCTTGTACTTAATTCGGCATTGATCCTTTTGTATGTAATTCCGATGCATTTTCTGCGTTTCATCGTCAAGAAGAAGGTCAGAGTTATACAGTAAACCTCAAGTGAAGCATCGGAATCTATAACGGGTGTCACAGGAATGGTTCAAAACATAGTCAGTAGGAAGAGTCGGTCTTCATGTACTTATGTCGGCATTGTGCCTTTTGTATTTAATTACGATGCAATTTCTGTGTTTCATCGTCAATAAGAAGGTCAGAGGGATACAGTAAACCTGAAGTGAAGCATCGGAATCTATAGCTAGTGTCACAGGAATGGTTCAAAACATAGTCAGTAAGAAGAGTCAGTCTTTTTGCCCTTAAGTCGGCATTGTGCCTTTTGTATTGAATTCCGATGCAATTTCTGTGTTTCATCGTCAATACGAAAGTCCAAGGGATACAGTAAACCAGGAGTGAAGCATCGGAATCTATAACTAGTGTCGCAGGAATGGTTCAAAACATAGACAGTAAGAAGAGTCAGACTTCTTTTACTTAAGTCGGCATTGTGCCTTTTGTATTTAATTCCGAAGCAATTTCTGTGTTTCATCGTCAATAAGAAGAACAGAGGGATACAGTAAACATGAAGTGAGGCATCGGAATCTATAGCTAGCGTCACAGGAATGGTTAAAAACATAGTCAGTAAGAAGAGTCAGACTTCCTGTCCTTAAGTCGGCAATTTGCCTTTTGTATTTAATTCCGATGCAATTTCTTTGTTTCATCGTCAATACGAAAGTCCAAGGGATACAGTAAACCTCAAGTGAAGCATCGGAATCTATAACTAGTGTCGCAGGAGTGGTTCAAAACATAGACAGTAATAAGAGTCAGTCTTCTTGTACTTAATTCTGCTTTGTGCCTTTTGTATTTAATTCCGATGCAATTTCTGTGTTCCATCGTCAATAAGAAGGTCCAAGGGATACGGTAAACCTGAAGTGAAGCATCGGAATTTATAACTAGTGTCACAGGAATGGTTCAAAACATAGTCAGTAATGAGAGGCAGTCTTCTTGTACTTAAGTCGGCATTGTGCCTTTTGTATTTAATTCCGATGCAATTTCTGTGTTTCATCGTCTATAAGAAGGTCAGAGGAGTACAGTAAATCTGAAACCTGAAGTGAAGCATCGGAATCTATAGCTAGTGTCACAGGAATGGTTCAAAACATAGACAGTAAGAAGAGTCAGTCTTCTTGTACTTAATTCTGCTTTGTGTATTTTGTATTCAATTCCGATGCAATTTCTGTATTTCATCGTCAATAAGAAGGTCAGAGGGATACAGTAAACCTGGAGTGAAGCATCGGAATCTATAACTAGTGTCACAGGAATGGTTCAAATCATAGACAGTAAGAAGAGTCAGACTTCTTTTACTGAAGTCGGCATTGTGCCTTTTGTATTTAATTCCGATGCAATTTCTGTGTTTCATCGTCAATAAGAAGAACAGAGGGATACAGTAAACCTGAAGTGAGGCATCGGAATCTATAGCTAGCGTCACAGGAATGGTTAAAAACATAGTCAGTAAGAAGAGTCAGACTTCCTGTCCTTAAGTCGGCATTGTGCCTTTTGTATTTAATTCCGATGCAATTTCTGTGTTTCATCATCAATAAGAAGGTCCAAGGGATACAGTAAACCTGGAGTGAAGCATCGTAATCTATAACTAGTGTCACAGGAATGCTTCAAAACATAGACAGTAAGAAGAGTCAGTCTCCTTGTACTTAATTCTGCACTGTCCCTTTTGTATTTAATTCCGATGCAATTTCTGTGTTTCATCGTCAATAAGAAGGTCCAAGGGATACAGTAAACATGAAGTGAAGCATCGGAGTCTATAACTAGTGTCACAGGACTGGTTCAAAAAAGACAGTAATAAGAGTCAGTCTTCTTGTACTTAAATCGGCATTGTGCCTTTTGTATTTAATTCCGATGCAATTTCTGTGTTTCATCGTCAATAAGAAGGTCAGAGGGATACAGTAAACCTGAAGTGAGGCATCGGATTCCATAACTAGTGTCACAGGAATGGTTCAAAGCAAAGTCAGTAAGAAGAGTCGGTCTTCTTGTCCTTAAGTCGGCATTGTGCCTTTTGTATTTAATTCCGATTCAATTTCTGTGTTTCATCGTCAATAAGAAGGTCCAAGGAATACAGTAAACCTGGAGTGTAGCATCGGAATCTATAACTAGTGTCACAGGAATGGTTCAAAACGTAGACAGTAAGAAGACTCAGTCTTCTTGTACTTAAGTCGGCAATGTACCTTTTCCATTTAATTCCGATGCAATTTCTGTGTTTCATCGTCAATAACAAGGTCCAAGGGATACAGTAAACCTTGAGTGAAGCATCGGAATCTATAACTAGTGTCAATGGAATGGTTCAAAACATAGACAGTAAGAAGAGTCAGTCTTCTTGTCCTTAAGTCGGCATTGTGCCTTTTGTATTTAATTCCAATGCAATTTCTGTGTTTCTTCAGCAATAAGAAGGTCTAAGGGATACAGTAAACCTGGAGTGAAGCATCGGAATCTATAACTAGTGTCACAGGAATGGTTCAAAAATAGACAGTAATAAGAGTCAGTCTTCTTGTACTTAATTCGGCATTCAGCCTTTTCTATTTAATTCCGATGCAATTTCTGTGTTTCATCGTCAATAAGAAGGTCAGAGGGATACAGTGAACCTCAAATGAAACATCTGAATCTATAACGGGTGTCACGGGAATGGTTCAAAACATAGTCAGTAGGAAGAGTCGGTCTTCATGTACTTATGTCGGCATTGTGCCTTTTGTATTTAATTCCGATGCAATTTCTGTGTTTCATCGTCATTAAGAAGGTCAGAGGGATACAGTAAACCTGAAGTGAAGCATCGGAATCTATAGCTAGTGTCACAGGAATGGTTCAAAACATAGTCAGTATGAAGAGTCAGTCTTTTTGTCCTTAAGTCGGCATTGTGCCTTTTGTATTTAATTCCGATGCAATTTCTGTGTTTCATCGTCAATAAGAAAGTCCAAGGGATACAGTAAACCAGGAGTGAAGCATCGGAATCTATAACTAGTGTCACAGGAATGGTTCAAAACATAGACAGTAAGAAGAGTAAGTCTTCTTGTACTTAATTCGGCATTGTGCCTTTTGTATTTAATTCCGATGCAATTTCTGTGTTTCATCGTCAATAAGAAGGTCCAAGGGATACAGTAAACCTCAAGTGAAGCATCGGAATCTATAATGGGTGTCACAGGAATGGTTCAAAACATAGTCAGTAGGAAGAGTCGGTCTTCATGTACTTATGTCGGCATTGTGCCTTTTGTATTTAATTCCGATGTATTTTCTGTGTTTCATCGTCAATACGAAAGTCCAAGGGATACAGTAAACCTGAAGTGAAGCATCGGAATCTATATCTAGTGTCACAGGAATGGTTCAAAACATAAACAGTAAGAAGAGTCAGTCTTCTTGTACTTAAGTCGGCATTGTGACTTTTGTAAATAATTCCGATGCAATGTCTGTGTTTCATCGTCAATAAGAAGCTCCAAGGGATACAGTAATCCAGGAGTGAAGCATCGGAATCTATAACTAGTGTCACAGGAGTGGTTCAAAACATAGACAGTATTAAGAGTCAGTCTTCTTGTACTTAATTCTGCTTTGTGCGTTTTGTATTTAATTCTGATGCAATTTCTGTGTTTCATCGTCAATAAGAAGGTCCAAGGGATACAGTAAACCTAAAGTGAAGCATCGGAATTTATAACTAGTGTCACAGGAATGGATCAAAACATAGTCAGTAAAGAGAGGCAGTCTTCTTGTACTTAAGTCGGCATTGTGCAATTTGTATTTAATTCCGATGTAATTTCTGTGTTTCATCGTCAATAAGAAGGTCAGAGGGGTACAGTAAATCTGAAACCTGAAGTGAAGCATCGGAATCTATAGCTAGTGTCACAGGAATAGTTCAAAACATAGACAGTAAGAAGAGTCAGTCTTCTTGTACTTAATTCTGCTTTGTGCCTTTTGTATTTAATTCCAATGCAATTTCTGTGTTTCATCGTCAATAAGAAGGTCCAAGGGATACAGTAAACCTGAAGTGAAGCATCGGAATTTATAACTAGTGTCACAGGAATGGTTCAAAGCATAGACAGTAAGAAGATTCAGTCTTCTTGTACTTATGTCGGCATTGTGCTTTTTGTATTTAACTCCGATGGAATTTCTGTGTTTCATCGTCAATAAGAAGGTCAGAAAGTTACAGTAAACCTGGAGTGAAGCATCGGAATCTATAACTAGTGTCACAGGAATGGTTCAAATCATAGACAGTAAGAAGAGTCAGTCTTCGTGTACTTCAGTCGGCATTTTGCCTTTTGTATTTAATGGCGATGTAATTTTTGTGTTTCATCGTCAATGAGAAGGTCCAAGGGATACAGTAAACCTGAAGTGCAGCATCGATATCTATAACTAGTGTCACAGGAATCGTTCAAAACGTAGTCAGTAAGAATAGTCAGTTTTCTTGTACTTAAGTCGGCATAGTGCCTCTTCTATTTAATTCCGATGCTATTTCTGTGTTTCATCGTCAATAAGACGGTCCAAGGGATATAGTAAACCTGGAGTGAAGCATCGGAATCTATAACTAGTGTCAATGGTATGGTTCAAAAAATAGACAGTAAGAAGAGTCAGTCTTCTTGTACTTACGTCGGTATTGTGCCCTTTGTATTTAATTCCGATGCAATTTCTGTGTTTCATCGTCAATAAGAAGGTCAGAGGGATACAGTAAACCTGAAGTGAAGCATCGGAATCTATAGCTAGTGTCACAGGAATGGTTCAAAACATAGTCAGTAAGAAAAGTCAGTCTTCTTGTCCTTAAGTCGGCATTGTGCTTTTTCTATTTAATTCCGATGCAATTTCTGTGTTTCATCGTCAATAAGAAGGTCCAAGGGATACAGTAAACCTGGAGTGAAGCATCGGAATCTATAACTAGTGTCACAGAAATGGTTCAAAGCATAGACAGTAAGAAGAGTCAGTCTTTATGTACTTGCGTCGACATTGTGCCTTTTCTATTTAATTCCGATGCACTTTCTGTGTTTCATCGTCAATGAGAAGGTCAGAGGGATACAATAAACCTTAAGTGAAGCATCGGAATCTATAACTAGTGTCACAGGAATGGTTCAAACAAAGTCAGTAAGAAGAGTCAGTCTTCCTGTTCTTAAGTCGGCATTGTGCTTTTTGTATTTAATTCCGATGCAATTTCTGTGTTTTATCGACAATAAGAAGGTCTAAGGGATACAGTAAACCTGGAGTGTAGCATCGGAATCTATAAATAGAGTCACAGGAATGGTTCAAAGCATAGACAGTAAGAAGAGTCAGTCTTCGTGCACTTAAGTCGGCATTTTGCCTTTTGTATTTAATTCCGATGCAATTTCTGTATTTCATCGTCAATAAGAAGGTCCAAAGGATACAGTAAACCTGAGGTGAAGCACCGGAATCTATAACTAGTGTCACAGGAATGGTTCAAAGCATAGTCAGTAAGAAGAGTCAGTCTTCTTGTAATTCAGTCGGCATAGTACCTTTTCTATTTAATTCCGATGCAGTTTCTGTGTTTCATCGTCAATAACAAGGTCCAAGGGATACAGTAAACCTGGAGTGAAGCATCGGAATCTATAACTAGTGTCACGGGAATGGTTCAAAACATAAACAGTAAGAAAAGTCAGTCTTTTTGTACTTAATTCTGCACTGTGCCATTTGTATTTAATTCCGATGTAATTTCTGTGTTCCATCGTCAATAAGAAGGTAGAAGGGATACAGTAAATCTGAATTGAAGCATCGGAATTTATAACTCGTGTCACAGGACTGGTTCAAAAATAGACAGTAAGAAGAGTCAGTCTTCTTGAACTTAATTCGGCATTGTGCCTTTTGTATTTCATTCCGATGCAATTTCTGTGTTTCATCGTCAATAAGAAGGTCAGAGGGATACAGTAAACCTGAAGTGAAGCATCGGAATCCATAAGTAGTGTCACAGGAATTGTTCAAAACATAGTCAGTAAGAGGAGTTTGTCTTCTTGTACTTAAGTCGGCATTGTGCCTTTAGTATTTAATTCCGATGCAATTTCTGTGTTTCATCGTCAATAAGAAGGTCAAAGCGATACAGTAAACCTGGAGTGAAGCATCGGAATCTGTAACTAGTGTCACAGGAATGGTTCATATCATAGACAGTAAGAAGAGTCAGTCTTCGTGTACTTCAGTCGGCATTTTGCCTTTGTATTTAATTCCGATGCAATTTTTGTGATTCATCGTCAATAAGAAGGTCCAAGGGATACAGTAAACCTGAAGTGAAGCATCGGGATCTATAACTAGTGTCACAGGATTCGTTCAAAACATAGTCAGTTAGAAGAGTCAGTCTTCTTGTACTTAAGTCAGCATAGTGCCATTTCTATTTAATTCCGATGCAATTTGTGTGTTTCATCTTCAATAAGAAGGTCCAAGAGATTCAGTAAACCTGGAGTGAAGCATCGGAATCTATACCTAGTGTCAATGGTATGATTCAAAACATAGACAGTAAGAAGAGTCAGTCTTCTTGTCCTTATGTCGGCATTGTGCCTTTTGTATTTAATTCCGATGCAATTTCTGTGTTTCATGGTCAATAAGAAGATCCAAGGTATACAGTAAACCTGAAGTGAAGCATCGGATCTATTACTAGTGGCACAGGAATGGTTCAAAACATAGTCAGTAACAAGAGTCAGTCTTGTTGTACTTAAGTCGGCATTGTGCCTTTTCTATTTAATTCCGATGTAATTTCTGTGTTTCATCGTCAATACGAAGGTCCAAGGGATACAGTAAACATGGAGTGAAGCATCGTAATCTATAACTAGTGTCAAAGGAATGGTTCAAAACATAGTCAGTAAGAAGAGTCAGTCTTCTTGTACTTAAGTCGGCATTGTGCCATTTTCTATTTAATTCCGATGCAATTTCTGTGTTTCATCGTCAATAAGAAGGTCCAAGGGATATAGTAACCCTGGAGTGAAGCATCGGAATCTATGACTAGTGTCACAGGAATGGTTCAAAGCATAGGCAGTAAGAAGAGTCAGTCTTCTTGTACTTACGACGACATTGTGCCTTTTCAATTTAATTCCGAAGCAATTTCTGTCTTTCATCGTCAATAAGAAGTTCCAAGGGATACAGTAAACCTGAAGTGAAGCTTCGGAATCTATAGCTAGTGTCACAGGAATGGTTCAAAACATAGTCAGTAAGAAGAGTCAGTCTTCTTGTCCTTAAGTCGGCATTGTGCCTTTTGTAATTAATTCCGATGCAATTTCTGTGATTCATCGTCAATATGAAGGTCCAAGGGATACAGTAAACCTGAAGTAAAGCATCGGAATTTATAGCTAGTGTCACAGGAATGGTTCAAACCATAGTCAGTAAGGAGAGTCAGTCTTCTTGTACTTAAGTCGGCATTGTGCCATTTGTATTTAATTCCGATGCAATTTCTGTGTTTCATCGTCAATAAGAAAGACAGAGGGGTACAGTAAACCTGAAGTGAAGGATCGGAATCAATAGCTAGTGTCACAGGAATGGTTCAAAAGAAAGACAGTAAGAAGAGTCAGTCTTCTTGTACTTAATTCTGCTTTGTGCCCTTTGTATTTAATTCCGATGGAATTTCTGTGTTTCATCGTCAATAAGAAGGGCAGAGGGATACACTAATCCTAAAGTGAAGCATCGGAATCTATAACTAGTGTCACTGGAATGGTTCAAAACAAAGTCAGTAAGAAGAGCCAGTCTTCTTGTCCTTAATTCGGCATTGTGCCTTTTCTATTTAATTCCGATGCAATTTCTGTGTTTCATCGTCAATAAGAAGGGCAGAGGGATACACTAATCCTCAAGTGAAGCATCGGAATCTATAACTAGTGTCACTGGAATGGTTCAAAACAAAGTCAGTAAGAAGAGGCAGTCTTCTTGTCCTTAATTCGGCATTGTGCCTTTTGTATTTAATTCCGATGCAGTTTCTGTGTTTCATCGTCAACAAGAAGGTCCAAGGGATACAGTAAACCTGGAGTGTAGCATCAGAATCTATAACTAGTTTTAGAGGAATGGTTCAAAACATAGACAATAAGAATAGTCAGTCTTCGTGTACTTAAGTCGGCATTTTGCCTTTTGTGTTTAATTCCGATTTAATTTCTGTGTTTCATCGTCAATAGGAAGGTCCAATGGATACAGTAAACCTGAGGTGAAGCATCGGAATTTATAACTAGTGTCACAGGAATGGTTCAAAACATAGTCAGTAAGAAGAGTGTCTTTTTGTACTTAGGTCAGCATTGTGACATTTCTTTTTAATTCCGATGCAATTTCTGTGTTTTATCGTCAATAAGGTCAGAGGGATACAGTAATCCTGAAGTGAAGCATCGAAATCTGTAACTAGTGTCACAGGAATGGTTCAAATCATAGACAGTAAGGAGAGTCAGTCTTCGTGTACGTCAGTCGGCATTTTGCCTTTTGTATTTAATTCCGATGCAATTTCTGTGTTTTATCGTAATTAAAAAGGTCCAAGGGATACAGTAAACCTGAGGTGAAGCATAGGAATCTATAACTAGTGTCACAGGAATGGTTCAAACATAGTCAGTAAGAAGAGTCAGTCTTCTTGTACATAAGTAGGCATTGTACCTTTTCTATTTAATTCCGATGCAATTTCTGTGTTTCATCGTCAATAAGAAGGTCCAAGGGATACAGTAAACCTCTAATGAAGCATCGGAATCTATAACTAGTGTCAATGGTATGGTTCAAAACATAGACAGTAAGAAGAGTCAGTCTTCTTGTACTTTAGTCGGCATTGTGCCTTTTGTATATAATTCCAATGCAATTTGTGTGTTTCATCGTCATTAAGAAGGTCAGAGGGATACAGTAAACCTGAAGTGAAGCATCGGAATCTATAGCTAGTGTCACAGGAAAGGTTCAAATCATAGTCAGTAAGAAGAGTCAGTCTTCTTGTACTTAAGTCGGCATTGTACCTTTTCTATTTAATTCCGATGCAATTTCTGTGTTTCATCGTCAATAACAAGGTCCAAGGTATACAATAAACCTCGAGTGAAGCATCGGAATCTATAACTAGTGTCAATGGAATGGTTCAAAACATAGACAGTAAGAAGAGTCAGTCTTCTTGTACTTAAGTCGGCATTGTGCCTTTTGTATTTAATTCCGATGCAATTTCTGTGTTTCATCGTCAATAACAAGGTCAGAGGGGTACAGTAAATATGAAGTGAAGCATCGGAATCTGTAGCTAGTGTCACAGGAATGGTTCAAACATAGTCAGTAAGAAGAGTCGGACTTCTTGTCCTTAAGTCGGCATTGTGCCTGTTGTATTTAATTCTGATGCAATTCTTGTGTTTCATCATCAATAAGAAGGTCCAAGGGATACAGTAAACCTGGAGTGAAGCATCGGAATCTATAACTAGTGTCACAGGAATGGTTCAAAACATAGACAGTAAGAAGAGTCAGTCTCCTTGTCCTTAATTTTGCACTGTGCCTTTTGTATTTAATTCCGATGCAATTTCTGTGTTTCGTCGTCAATAAGAAGGTCCAAGGGATACAGTAAACATTAAGTGAAGCATCGGAATTTATAACTAGTGTCACAGGAATGGTTCAAAACATAGTCAGTAAGAAGAGTCAGTCTTCTTGTACTTACGTCGGCATTGTGCCTTTTCTATTTAATTCCGATGCAATTTCTGCGTTTCATCGTCAATAAGAAGGACCAAGGGATACAGTAAACATAGAGTGAAGCATCGGAGTCTATAACTAGTGTCACAGGAAACGGTTTAAAAATAGACAGTAATAAGAGTCAGTCTTCTTGAACTTAATTCCGCATTGTGCCTTTTGTATTTAATTCCGATGCAATTTCTGTGTTTCATCGTCAATAAGAAGGTCAGAGGGATACAGTAAACCTGATGTGAAGCATCGGAATCTATAACTAGTGTCACAGGAATGGTTCAAAACGTAGACAGTAAGAAGAGTCAGTCTTCGTGTACTTAAGTCGGCATTTTGCCTTTTGTATTTACTTCTGATGCAATTTCTGTGTTTCATTTTCAATAAACAGGTCCAAAGGATACAGTAAACCTGAGGTGAAGCAGCGGAATCTATAACTAGTCTCACAGGAATGGTTAAAAACATAGTCAGTAAGAAGAGTCAGACTTCTTGTCCTTAAGTCGGCATTGTGCCTTTTGTATTTAATTCCAATGCAATTTCTGTGTTTCATCAGCAATAAGAAGGTCCAAGGGATACAGTAAACCTGGAGTGAAGCATCGGAATCTATAACTAGTGTCACAGGAATGGTTCAAAAATAGACAGTAATAAGAGTCAGTCTTCTTGTACTTAATTCGGCATTGTGCCTTTTGTATTCAATTCCGATGCATTTTCTGCGTTTCATCGTCACGAAGAAGGTCAGAGTTATACAGTAAACCTCAAGTGAAGCATCGGAATCTATAACGGGTGTCACAGGAATGGTTCAAAACATAGTCAGTAGGAAGAGTCGGTCTTCATGTACTTATGTCGGCATTGTGCCTTTTGTATTTAATTACGATGCAATTTCTGTGTTTCATCGTCAATAAGAAGGTCAGAGTGATACAGTAAACCTGAAGTGAAGCATCGGAATCTATAGCTAGTGTCACAGGAATGGTTCAAAACATAGTCAGTAAGAAGAGTCAGTCTTTTTGCCCTTAAGTCGGCATTGTGCCTTTTGTATTGAATTCCGATGCAATTTCTGTGTTTCATCGTCAATAAGAAAGTCCAAGGGATACAGTAAACCAGGAGTGAAGCATCGGAATCTATAACTAGTGTCGCAGGAATGGTTCAAAACATAGACAGTAAGAAGAGTCAGACTTCTTTTACTTAAGTCGGCATTGTGCCTTTTGTATTTAATTCCGATGCAACATCTGTGTTTCATCGTCAATAAGAAGAACAGAGGGATACAGTAAACCTGAAGTGAGGCATCGGAATCTATAGCTAGCGTCACAGGAATGGTTAAAAACATAGTCAGTAAGAAGAGTCAGACTTCCTGTCCTTAAGTCGGCATTGTGCCTTTTGTATTTAATTCCGATGCAATTTCTGTGTTTCATCGTCAATACGAAGGTCCAAGGGATACAGTAAACCTCAAGTGAAGCATCGGAATCTATAACGGGTGTCACAGGAATGGTTCAAAACATAGTCAGTAGGAAGAGTCGGTCTTCATGTACTTATGTCGGCATTGTGCATTTTGTATTTAATTCCGATGTATTTTCTGTGTTCCATCGTCAATAAGAAGGTCCAAGGGATACAATAAACCTGAAGTGAAGCAACGGAATCTATAACTAGTGTCACAGGAATGGTTCAAAACATAGACAGTAAGAAGAGTCTGTCCTCTTGTCCTTAAGTCGGCATTGTGACTTTTGTAATTAATTCCGATGCAATGTCTGTGTTTCATCGTCAATAAGAAGCTCTAAGGGATACAGTAAACCTGGAGTGAAGCATCGGAATCTATAACTAGTGTCACAGGAGTGGTTCAAATCATAGACAGTAATAAGAGTCAGTCTTCTTGTACTTAATTCTGCTTTGTGCCTTTTGTATTTAATTCCGATGCAATATCTGTGTTTCATCGTCAATAAGAAGGTCCAAGGGATACGGTAAACCTGAAGTGAAGCATCGGAATTTATAACTAGTGTCACAGGAATGGTTCAAAACATAGTCAGTAATGAGAGGCAGTCTTCTTGTACTTAAGTCGGCATTGTGCCTTTTGTATTTAATTCCGATGCAATTTCTGTGTTTCATCGTCTATAAGAAGGTCAGAGGGGTACAGTAAATCTGAAACCTGAAGTGAAGCATCGGAATCTATAGCTAGTGTCACAGGAATGGTTCAAAACATAGACAGTAAGAAGAGTCAGTCTTCTTGTACTTAATTCTGCTTTGTGTATTTTGTATTCAATTCCGATGCAATTTCTGTGTTTCATCGTCAATAAGAAGGTCAGAGGGATACAGTAAACCTGGAGTGAAGCATCGGAATCTATAACTAGTGTCACAGGAATGGTTTAAATCATAGACAGTAAGAAGAGTCAGACTTCTTTTACTTAAGTCGGCATTGTGTTTTTTGTATTTAATTCCGATGCAATTTCTGTGTTTCATCGTCAATAAGAAGAACAGAGGGATACAGTAAACCTGAAGTGAGGCATCGGAATCTATAGCTAGCGTCACAGGAATGGTTAAAACATAGTCAGTAAGAAGAGTCAGACTTCCTGTCCTTAAGTCGGCATTGTGCCTTTTGTATTTAATTCCGATGCAATTTCTGTGTTTCATCACCAATAAGAAGGTCCAAGGGATACAGTAAACCTGGAGTGAAACATCGTAATCTATAACTAGTGTCACAGGAATGGTTCAAAACATAGCCAGTAAGAAGAGTCAGTCTTCTTGTACTTAAATCGGCATTGTGCCTTTTGTATTTAATTCCGATGCAATTTCTGTGTTTCATCGTCAATAAGAAGGTCAGAGGGATACAGTAAACCTGAAGTGAGGCATCGGAATCCATAACTAGTGTCACAGGAATGGTTCAAAGCAAAGTCAGTAAGAAGAGTCGGTCTTCTTGTCCTTAAGTCGGCATTGTGCCTTTTGTATTTAATTCCGATTCAATTTCTGTGTTTCATCGTCAATAAGAAGGTCCAAGGAATACAGTAAACCTGGAGTGTAGCATCGGAATCTATAACTAGTGTCACAGGAATGGTTCAAAACGTAGACAGTAAGAAGAGTCAGTCTTCGTGTACTTAAGTCGGCATTTTGCCTTTTGTATTTAATTCCGATGCAATTTCTGTGTTTCATCGTAAATAAACAGGTCCAAGGGATACAGTAAACCTGACGTGAAGCATCGGAATCTATAACTAGTGTCACAGGAATGGTTCAAACATAGTCAGTAAGAAGACTCAGTCTTCTTGTACTTAAGTCGGCAGTGTACCTTTACCATTTAATTCCGATGCAATTTCTGTGTTTCATCGTCAATAACAAGGTCCAAGGGATACAGTAAACCTTGAGTGAAGCATCGGAATCTATAACTAGTGTCAATGGAATGGTTCAAAACATAGACAGTAAGAAGAGTCAGTCTTCTTGTACTTAAGTCGGCATTGTGCCTTTTGTATTTAATTCCGATGCAATTTCTGTGTTTCATCGTCAATAAGAGGGTCAGAGGGGTACAGTAAACCTGAAGTTAAGCATCGGAATCTATAGCTAGTGTCACAGGAATGTTTAAAAACATAGTCAGTAAGAAGAGTCAGACTTCTTGTCCTTAAGTCGGCATTGTGCCTTTTGTATTTAATTCCAATGCAATTTCTGTGTTTCATCAGCAATAAGAAGGCCTAAGGGATACAGTAAACCTGGAGTGAAGCATCGGAATCTATAACTAGTGTCACAGGAATGGTTCAAAAATAGACAGTAATAAGAGTCAGTCTTCTTGTACTTAATTCGGCATTGAGCCTTTTCTATTTAATTCCGATGCAATTTCTGTGTTTCATCGTCAATAAGAAGGTCAGAGGGATGCAGTAAACCTCAAGTGAAGCATCGGAATCTATAACGGGTGTCACAGGAATGGTTCAAAACATAGTCAGTAGGAAGAGTCGGTCCTCATGTACTTATGTCGGCATTGTGCCTTTTGTATTTAATTCCGAT
This sequence comes from Schistocerca piceifrons, assembly GCF_021461385.2. Lineage (NCBI taxonomy): Eukaryota > Metazoa > Arthropoda > Insecta > Orthoptera > Acrididae > Schistocerca > Schistocerca piceifrons. The sequence continues at coordinate 684,479 of NW_025727784.1, forward strand.
GCAATTTCTGTGTTTCATCGTCATTAAGAAGGTCAGAGGGATACAGTAAACCTGAAGTGAAGCATCGGAATCTATAGCTAGTGTCACAGGAATGGTTCAAAACATAGTCAGTAAGAAGAGTCAGTCTTTTTGTCCTTAAGTCGGCATTGTGCCTTTTGTATTTAATTCCGATGCAATTTCTGTGTTTCATCGTCAATAAGAAAGTCCAAGGGATACAGTAAACCAGGAGTGAAGCATCGGAATCTATAACTAGTGTCACAGGAATGGTTCAAAACATAGACAGTAAGAAGAGTAAGTCTTCTTGTACTTCATTCGGCATTGTGCCTATTGTATTTAATTCCGATGCAATTTCTGTGTTTCATCGTCAATAAGAAGGTCCAAGGGATACAGTAAACCTCAAGTGAAGCATCGGAATCTATAACGGGTGTCACAGGAATGGTTCAAAACATAGTCAGTAGGAAGAGTCGGTCTTCATGTACTTATGTCGGCATTGTGCCTTTTGTATTTAATTCCGATGTATTTTCTGTGTTTCATCGTCAATACGAAAGTCCAAGGGATACAGTAAACCTGAAGTGAAGCATCGGAATCTATAACTAGTGTCACAGGAATGGTTCAAAACATAGACAGTAAGAAGAGTCAGTCTTCTTGTCCTTAAGTCGGCATTGTGACTTTTGTAAATAATTCCGATGCAATGTCTGTGTTTCATCGTCAATAAGAAGCTCCAAGGGATTCAGTAATCCAGGAGTGAAGCATCGGAATCTATAACTAGTGTCACAGGAGTGGTTCAAAACATAGACAGTATTAAGAGTCAGTCTTCTTGTACTTAATTCTGCTTTGTGCCTTTTGTATTTAATTCTGATGCAATTTCTGTGTTTCATCGTCAATAAGAAGGTCCAAGGGATACAGTAAACCTAACGTGAAGCATCGGAATTTATAACTAGTGTCACAGGAATGGTTCAAAACATAGTCAGTAAAGAGAGGCAGTCTTCTTGTACTTAAGTCGGCATTGTGCAATTTGTATTTAATTCCGATGTAATTTCTGTGTTTCATCGTCAATAAGAAGGTCAGAGGGGTACAGTAAATCTGAAACCTGAAGTGAAGCATCGGAATCTATAGCTAGTGTCACAGGAATGGTTCAAAACATAGACAGTAAGAAGAGTCAGTCTTCTTGTACTTAATTCTGCTTTGTGTATTTTGTATTCAATTCCGATGCAATTTCTGTGTTTCATCGTCAATAAGAAGGTCAGAGGGATACAGTAAACCTGGAGTGAAGCATCGGAATCTATAACTAGTGTCACAGGAATGGTTTAAATCATAGACAGTAAGAAGAGTCAGACTTCTTTTACTTAAGTCGGCATTGTGTTTTTTGTATTTAATTCCGATGCAATTTCTGTGTTTCATCGTCAATAAGAAGAACAGAGGGATACAGTAAACCTGAAGTGAGGCATCGGAATCTATAGCTAGCGTCACAGGAATGGTTAAAACATAGTCAGTAAGAAGAGTCAGACTTCCTGTCCTTAAGTCGGCATTGTGCCTTTTGTATTTAATTCCGATGCAATTTCTGTGTTTCATCACCAATAAGAAGGTCCAAGGGATACAGTAAACCTGGAGTGAAACATCGTAATCTATAACTAGTGTCACAGGAATGGTTCAAAACATAGCCAGTAAGAAGAGTCAGTCTTCTTGTACTTAAATCGGCATTGTGCCTTTTGTATTTAATTCCGATGCAATTTCTGTGTTTCATCGTCAATAAGAAGGTCAGAGGGATACAGTAAACCTGAAGTGAGGCATCGGAATCCATAACTAGTGTCACAGGAATGGTTCAAAGCAAAGTCAGTAAGAAGAGTCGGTCTTCTTGTCCCTAAGTCGGCATTGTGCCTTTTGTATTTAATTCCGATTCAATTTCTGTGTTTCATCGTCAATAAGAAGGTCCAAGGAATACAGTAAACCTGGAGTGTAGCATCGGAATCTATAACTAGTGTCACAGGAATGGTTCAAAACGTAGACAGTAAGAAGAGTCAGTCTTCGTGTACTTAAGTCGGCATTTTGCCTTTTGTATTTAATTCCGATGCAATTTCTGTGTTTCATCGTAAATAAACAGGTCCAAGGGATACAGTAAACCTGACGTGAAGCATCGGAATCTATAACTAGTGTCACAGGAATGGTTCAAACATAGTCAGTAAGAAGACTCAGTCTTCTTGTACTTAAGTCGGCAGTGTACCTTTACCATTTAATTCCGATGCAATTTCTGTGTTTCATCGTCAATAACAAGGTCCAAGGGATACAGTAAACCTTGAGTGAAGCATCGGAATCTATAACTAGTGTCAATGGAATGGTTCAAAACATAGACAGTAAGAAGAGTCAGTCTTCTTGTACTTAAGTCGGCATTGTGCCTTTTGTATTTAATTCCGATGCAATTTCTGTGTTTCATCGTCAATAAGAGGGTCAGAGGGGTACAGTAAACCTGAAGTTAAGCATCGGAATCTATAGCTAGTGTCACAGGAATGTTTAAAAACATAGTCAGTAAGAAGAGTCAGACTTCTTGTCCTTAAGTCGGCATTGTGCCTTTTGTATTTAATTCCAATGCAATTTCTGTGTTTCATCAGCAATAAGAAGGCCTAAGGGATACAGTAAACCTGGAGTGAAGCATCGGAATCTATAACTAGTGTCACAGGAATGGTTCAAAAATAGACAGTAATAAGAGTCAGTCTTCTTGTACTTAATTCGGCATTGAGCCTTTTCTATTTAATTCCGATGCAATTTCTGTGTTTCATCGTCAATAAGAAGGTCAGAGGGATGCAGTAAACCTCAAGTGAAGCATCGGAATCTATAACGGGTGTCACAGGAATGGTTCAAAACATAGTCAGTAGGAAGAGTCGGTCCTCATGTACTTATGTCGGCATTGTGCCTTTTGTATTTAATTCCGATGCAATTTCTGTGTTTCATCGTCATTAAGAAGGTCAGAGGGATACAGTAAACCTGAAGTGAAGCATCGGAATCTATAGCTAGTGTCACAGGAATGGTTCAAAACATAGTCAGTAAGAAGAGTCAGTCTTTTTGTCCTTAAGTCGGCATTGTGCCTTTTGTATTTAATTCCGATGCAATTTCTGTGTTTCATCGTCAATAAGAAAGTCCAAGGGATACAGTAAACCAGGAGTGAAGCATCGGAATCTATAACTAGTGTCACAGGAATGGTTCAAAACATAGACAGTAAGAAGAGTAAGTCTTCTTGTACTTCATTCGGCATTGTGCCTATTGTATTTAATTCCGATGCAATTTCTGTGTTTCATCGTCAATAAGAAGGTCCAAGGGATACAGTAAACCTCAAGTGAAGCATCGGAATCTATAACGGGTGTCACAGGAATGGTTCAAAACATAGTCAGTAGGAAGAGTCGGTCTTCATGTACTTATGTCGGCATTGTGCCTTTTGTATTTAATTCCGATGTATTTTCTGTGTTTCATCGTCAATACGAAAGTCCAAGGGATACAGTAAACCTGAAGTGAAGCATCGGAATCTATAACTAGTGTCACAGGAATGGTTCAAAACATAGACAGTAAGAAGAGTCAGTCTTCTTGTCCTTAAGTCGGCATTGTGACTTTTGTAAATAATTCCGATGCAATGTCTGTGTTTCATCGTCAATAAGAAGCTCCAAGGGATTCAGTAATCCAGGAGTGAAGCATCGGAATCTATAACTAGTGTCACAGGAGTGGTTCAAAACATAGACAGTATTAAGAGTCAGTCTTGTTGTACTTAATTCTGCTTTGTGCCTTTTGTATTTAATTCTGATGCAATTTCTGTGTTTCATCGTCAATAAGAAGGTCCAAGGGATACAGTAAACCTAACGTGAAGCATCGGAATTTATAACTAGTGTCACAGGAATGGTTCAAAACATAGTCAGTAAAGAGAGGCAGTCTTCTTGTACTTAAGTCGGCATTGTGCAATTTGTATTTAATTCCGATGTAATTTCTGTGTTTCATCGTCAATAAGAAGGTCAGAGGGGTACAGTAAATCTGAAACCTGAAGTGAAGCATCGGAATCTATAGCTAGTGTCACAGGAATGTTTCAAAACATAGACAGTAAGAAGAGTCAGTCTTCTTGTACTTAATTCTGCTTTGTGCCTTTTGTATTTAATTCCAATGCAATTTCTGTGTTTCATCGTCAATAAGAAGGTCCAAGGGATACAGTAAACCTGAAGTGAAGCATCGGAATTTATAACTAGTGTCACAGGAATGGTTCACAGCATAGACAGTAAGAAGAGTCAGTCTTCTTGTACTTAAGTCGGCATTGTGCTTTTTGTATTTAACTCCGATGGAATTTCTGTGTTTCATCGTCAATAAGAAGGTCAGAGGGTTACAGTAAACCTGGAGTGAAGCATCGGAATCTATAACTAGTGTCACAGGAATGGTTCAAATCATAGACAGTAAGAAGAGTCAGACTTCATTTACTTAAGTCGGCATTGTGCCTTTTGTATTTAATTCCGATGAAATTTCTGTGTTTCATCGTCAATAAGAAGGACCAATCTATACAGTAAACCTGGAGTGAAGCATCGGAGACTGTAACTAGTGTCACAGGTTTAGTTCAAAGATAGACAGTAAGAAGAGTCAGTCTCCTTGAACTTAATTCGGCATTGTGCCTTTTGAACTTAATTCCGATGCAATTTCTGTGTTTCATCGCCAATAAGAAGGTCAAAGGGATACAGTAAACCTGAAGTGAAGCATCGGAATCCATAACTAGTGTCACAGGAATGGATCAAAACATAGTCAGTAGGAAGAGTTAGTCTTCTTGTACTTAAGTCGACGTTGTGCCTTTTGTATTTAATTCCGATGCAATTTCTGTGTTTCATCGTCAATAAGAAGGTCCAAGGGATACAGTAAACCTGGAGTGAAGCTTCGGAATCTGTAACTAGTGTCACAGGAACGGTTCAAATCACAGGCAGTAAGAAGAGTCAGTATTCGTGTACTTCAGTCGGCATTTCGCCTTTTGTATTTAATGGCGATGTAATTTTTCTGTTTCATCGTCAATGAGAAGGTCCAAGGGATACAGTAAACCTGAAGTGCAGCAGCGATATCTATAACTAGTGTCACAGGAATCGTTCAAAACGTAGTCAGTAAGAATAGTCAGTTTTCTTGTACTTAAGTCGGCATAGTGCTTTTTCTATTTAATTCCGATGCTATTTCTGTGTTTCATCGTCAATAAGACGGTCCAAGGAATATAGTAAACCTGGAGTGAAGCATCGGAATCTATAACTAGTGTCAATGATATGGTTCAAGAAATAGACAGTAAGAAGAGTCAGTCTTCTTGTACTTACGTCGGTATTGTGCCCTTTGTATTTAATTCCGATGCAATTTCTGTGTTTCATCGTCAATAAGAAGGTCAGAGGGATACAGTAAACCTGAAGTGAAGCATCGGAATCTATAGCTAGTGTCACAGGAATGGTTCAAAACATAGTCAGTAAGAAGAGTCAGTCTTCTTGTCCTTAAGTCGGCATTGTGCCTTTTCTATTTAATTCCGATGCAATTTCTGTGTTTCATCGTCAATAAGAAGGTCCAAGGGATACAGTAAACCAGGAGTGAAGCATCGGAATCTATAACTAGTGTCACAGAAATGGTTCAAAGCATAGACAGTAAGAAGAGTCAGTCTTTATGTACTTACGTCGACATTGTGCCTTTTCTATTTAATTCCGATGCACTTTCTGTGTTTCATCGTCAATGAGAAGGTCAGAGGGATACAATAAACCTTAAGGGAAGCATCGGAATCTATAACTAGTGTCACAGGAATGGTTCAAACAAAGTCAGTAAGAAGAGTCAGTCTTCCTGTTCTTAAGTCGGCATTGTGCTTTTTGTATTTAATTCCGATGCAATTTCTGTGTTTCATCGACAATAAGAAGGTCTAAGGGATACAGTAAACCTGGAGTGTAGCATCGGAATCTATAAATAGAGTCACAGGAATGGTTCAAAGCATAGACAGTAAGAAGAGTCAGTCTTCGTGCACTTAAGTCGGCATTTTGCCTTTTGTATTTAATTCCGATGCAATTTCTGTGTTTCATCGTCAATAAGAAGGTCCAAAGGATACAGTAAACCTGAGGTGAAGCACCGGAATCTATAACTAGTGTCACAGGAATGTTTCAAAACATAGTCAGTAAGAAGAGTCAGTCTTCTTGTACTTAAGTCGGCATAGTACCTTTTCTATTTAATTCCGATGCAGTTTCTGTGTTTCATCGTCAATAACAAGGTCCAAGGGATACAGTAAACCTGGAGTGAAGCATCGGAATCTATAACTAGTGTCACGGGAATGGTTCAAAACATAAACAGTAAGAAAAGTCAGTCTTTTTGTACTTAATTCTGCACTGTGCCATTTGTATTTAATTCCGATGTATTTTCTGTGTTTCATCGTCAATAAGAAGGTAGAAGGGATACAGTAAATCTGAATTGAAGCATCGGAATTTATAACTAGTGTCACAGGAATGGTTCAAAACATAGGCAGTAAGAAGAGTCAGTCTTCTTGTACTTAAGTCGGCATTGTGCCTTTTCTATTTAATTCCGATGCAATTTCTGTGTTTCATCGTCAATAAAAAGGACCGAGGGATACAGTAAACCTGGAGTAAAGCATCGGAGTCTATAACTCGTGTCACAGGACTGGTTCAAAAATAGACAGTAAGAAGAGTCAGTCTTCTTGAACTTAATTCGGCATTGTGCCTTTTGTATTTCATTCCGATGCAATTTCTGTGTTTCATCGTCAATAAGAAGGTCAGAGGGATACAGTAAACCTGAAGTGAAGCATCGGAATCCATAAGTAGTGTCACAGGAATGTTTCAAACATAGTCAGTAAGAGGAGTTTGTCTTCTTGTACTTAAGTCGGCATTGTGCCTTTAGTATTTAATTCCGATGCAATTTCTGTGTTTCATCGTCAATAAGAAGGTCAAAGCGATACAGTAAACCTGGAGTGAAGCATCGGAATCTGCAACTAGTGTCACAGGAATGGTTCATATCATAGACAGTAAGAAGAGTCAGTCTTCGTGTACTTCAGTCGGCATTTTGCCTTTGTATTTAATTCCGATGCAATTTTTGTGATTCATCGTCAATACGAAGGTCCAAGGGATACAGTAAACCTGAAGTGAAGCATCGGGATCTATAACTAGTGTCACAGGATTCGTTCAAAACATAGTCAGTTAGAAGAGTCAGTCTTCTTGTACTTAAGTCAGCATAGTGCCTTTTCTATTTAATTCCGATGCAATTTGTGTGTTTCATCTTCAATAAGAAGGTCCAAGAGATTCAGTAAACCTGGAGTGAAGCATCGGAATCTATACCTAGTGTCAATGGTATGATTCAAAACATAGACAGTAAGAAGAGTCAGTCTTCTTGTCCTTATGTCGGCATTGTGCCTTTTGTATTTAATTCCGATGCAATTTCTGTGTTTCATGGTCAATAAGAAGGTCCAAGGTATACAGTAAACCTGAAGTGAAGCATCGGATCTATTACTAGTGGCACAGGAATGGTTAAAAACATAGTCAGTAACAAGAGTCAGTATTGTTGTACTTAAGTCGGCATTGTGCCTTTTCTATTTAATTCCGATGTAATTTCTGTGTTTCATCGTCAATACGAAGGTCCAAGGGATACAGTAAACATGGAGTGAAGCATCGTAATCTATAACTAGTGTCAAAGGAATGGTTCAAAACATAGTCAGTAAGAAGAGTCAGTCTTCTTGTACTTAAGTCGGCATTGTGCCATTTTCGATTTAATTCCGATGCAATTTCTGTGTTTCATCGTCAATAAGAAGGTCCAAGGGATATAGTAACCCTGGAGTGAATCATCGGAATCTATGACTAGTGTCACAGGAATGGTTCAAAGCATAGGCAGTAAGAAGAGTCAGTCTTCTTGTACTTACGACGACATTGTGCCTTTTCAATTTAATTCCGAAGCAATTTCTGTCTTTCATCGTCAATAAGAAGTTGCAAGGGATACAGTAAACCTGAAGTGAAGCTTCGGAATCTATAGCTAGTGTCACAGGAATGGTTCAAAACATAGTCAGTAAGAAGAGTCAGTCTTCTTGTCCTTAAGTCGGCATTGTGCCTTTTGTAATTAATTCCGATGCAATTTCTGTGATTCATCGACAATTAGAAGGTCCAAGGCATACAGTAAACCAGGAGTGAAGCATCGGAATCTATAACTAGTGTCACAGGAATGGTTCAAAACATAGACAGTAAGAAGAGTTAGTCTTCTTGTACTTAATTCTGCTTTGTGCCTTTTATATTTAATTTCGACGCAATTTCTGTGTTTCATCGTCAATATGAAGGTCCAAGGGATACAGTAAACCTGAAGTAAAGCATCGGAATTTATAGCTAGTGTCACAGGAATGGTTCAAACCATAGTCAGTAAGGAGAGTCAGTCTTCTTGTACTTAAGTCGGCATTGTGCCATTTGTATTTAATTCCGATGCAATTTCTGTGTTTCATCGTCAATAAGAAAGACAGAGGGGTACAGTAAAGCTGAAACCCGAAGTGAAGGATCGGAATCAATAGCTAGTGTCGCAGGAATGGTTCAAAAAAAAAACAGTAAGAAGAGTCAGTCTTCTTGTACTTAATTCTGCTTTGAGCCCTTTGTATTTAATTCCGATGGAATTTCTGTGTTTCATCGTCAAAAAAAAGTCCAAGGGATACAGTAATCCTGAAGTGAAGCACCGGAATTTATAACTAGTGTCACAGGAATGGTTCAAAACATAGACAGTAAGAAGAGTCAGTCTTCTTGTACTTAAGTCGGCATTGTGCCTTTTGCATTTAACTCCGATGCAATTTCTGTGCTTCATCGTCAATAAGAAGGTCACTGGGATACAGTAATCCTGAAGTGAAGCATCGGAATCTATAACTAGTGTCACAGGAATGGTTCAAAACATAGTCAGTAAGAATAGTCAGTCTTATTGTACTTAAGTCATCATTGCGCTTTTTCTATTTATTTCTGATGCAATTTCTGTGTTTCATCGTCAATATGAAGGTCCAAGGGATACAGTAAACCTGGAGTGAAGCATCGGAATCTATAACTAGTGTCACAGGAATGGTTCAAATCATAGACAGTAAGAAGAGTCAGACTTCTTTTACTTAAGTCGGCATTGTGCCTTTTGTATTTAATTCCGGTGCAATTTCTGTGTTTCATCGTCAATAAGAAGGTCCAAGGGATACAGTAAACCTGGAGTGAAGCATCGGAGTCTATTACTAGTGTCACAGGACTGGTTCAAAAATAGACAGTAAGAAGAGTCAGTCTTCTTGAACTTAATTCGGCATTGTGCCTTTTCTATTTAATTCCGATGCAATTTCTGTGTTACATCGTCAATAAGATGGTCAGAGGGATACAGTAAACCTGAAGTGAAGCATCGGAATCTATAGCTAGTGTCACAGGAATGGTTCAAAACATAGTCAGTTAGAAGAGTCAGTCTTCTTGTCCTCAAGTAGGCATTGTGCCTTTTGTATTTAATTCCGATGCAATTTCTGTGTTTCATCGTCAATAAGAAGGTCCAAGCGATACAGTAAACCTATAGTGAAGCATCGGAATCTGTAACTAATGTCACAGGAATGGTTCAAATCATACACAGTAAGAAGAGTCAGTCTTCGTGTACTTCACTCGGCATTTTGCCTTTTGTATTTAATACCGATGCAATTTCTGTGTTACATCGTCAATAAGATGGTCAGAGGGATACAGTAAACCTGAAGTGAAGCATCGGAATCTATAGCTAGTGTCACAGGAATGGTTCAAAACATAGTCAGTTAGAAGAGTCAGTCCTCTTGTACTTAAGTCTGCATTGTGCTTTTTCTATTTAATTCCGATGCAATTTCTGTGTTTCATCGTCAATAAGAAGATCAGAGGGATACAATAAACCTGAAGTGAAGCATCGGAATCTATAACTAGTGTCACAGGAATGGTTCAAAACAAAGTCAGTAAGAAGTGTCTGTCTTCTTGTCCTTCAGTCGGCATTGTGCCTTTTGTATTTAATTCCGATGCAATTTCTGTGTTTCATCGTCAATAAGAAGGTCCAAGGGATACAGTAAACCTGGAGTGAAGCATCGGAATCTATAACAAGTGTCACAGGAATTGTTCAAAACATAGACAGTAAGAAGTGTCAGTCTTCTTGTACTTAAGTCGGCATTGTGCCTTTTCTATTTAATTCCGAAGCAATTTCTGTGTTTCATCGTCAATAAGAAGGACCGAGGGATACAGTAAACCTGGAGTAAAGCATCGGAGTATATAACTAGTGTGACAGGACTGGTTCAAAAATAGACAGTAAGAAGAGTCAGTCTTCTTGAACTTAATTCGGCATTGTGCCTTTTGTATTTAATTCCGATGCAATTTCTGTGTTTCATCGTCAATAAGAAGGTCAGAGGGAAACAGTAAACCTGAAGTGAAGCATCGGAATCCATAACTAGTGTCACAGGAATCGTTCAAAACATAGTCAGTAAGAGGAGTTAGTCTTCTTGTACTTAAGTCGGCATTGTGCCTTTTGTATTTAATTCCGATGCAATTTCTGTGTTTCATCGTCAATAAGAGGGTCCAAGCGATACAGTAAACCTATAGTGAAGCATCGGAATCTGTAACTAATGTCACAGGAATGGTTCAAATCATACACAGTAAGAAGAGTCAGTCTTCGTGTACTACACTCGGCATTTTGCCTTTTGTATTTAATACCTATGCAATTTTTGTGATTCATCGTCAATAAGAAGGTCCAAGGGATACAGTAAACCTGAAGTGAAGCATCGGGATCTATAACTAGTGTCACAGGAATCGTTCAAAACATAGTCAGTTAGAAGAGTCAGTCTTCTTGTACTTAAGTCGGCATAGTGCCTTTTCTATTTAATTCCGATGCAATTTGTGTGTTTCATCGTCAATAAGAAGGTCCAAGGGATACAGTAAACCTGGAGTGAAGCATCGGAATCTATAACTAGTGTCACAGGAATGGTTCAAAACATAGTCAGTAAGAATAGTCAGTCTTATTGTACTTAAGTCATCATTGTGCATTTTCTATTTATTTCTGATGCAGTTTCTGTGTTTCATCGTCAATATAAAGGTCCAAGGGATACAGTAAACCTGGAGTAAAGCATCGGAATCTATAACTAGTGTCACAGGAATGGTTCAAAACATAGACAGTAAGAAGAGTTAGTCTTCTTGTACTTAATTCGGCATTGTGCCTTTTGTATTTAATTCCGATGTAATATCTGAGTTTCATCGTCAATAAGAAGGTCCTAGGGATACAGTAAACCTCAAGTGAAGCAACAGAATCTATAACGGGTGTCACAGGAATGGTTCAAATCATATTCAGTAGGAAGAGCGGTCTTCATGTACTTAAGTCGTCATTGTGCCATTTGTATTTAATTCCGATGCATTTTCTGTGTTTCATCGTCAATAAGAAGGTCCAAGGGATACAGTAAACCTGATGTGAAGGTTCGGAATTAATAACTAGTGTCACAGGAATTATTCAAAACATAGTCAGTAAGGAGAGTCAGTCTTCTTGTACTTAAGTCGGCATTGTGCCTTTTGTATTTAATTCCGATGCCAATTCTGTGTTTCATCGTCAATAAGAAGGACCGAGGGATACAGTAAACCTGGAGTAAAGCATCGGAGTCTATAACTAGTGTCACAGGACTGGTTCAAAAATAGACAGTAAGAAGAGTCAGTCTTCTTGAACTTAATTCGGCATTGTGCATTTTGTATTTAATTCCGATGCAATTTCTGTGTTTCATCGTCAATAAGAAGGTCAGAGGGAAACAGTAAACCTGAAGTGAAGCATCGGAATCCATAACTAGTGTCACAGGAATGGTTCAAAACATAGTCAGTAAGAGGAGTTAGTCTTCTTGTGCTTAAGTCGGCATTGTGCCTTTTGTATTTAACTCCGATGCAATTTCTGTGCTTCATCGTCAATAAGAAGGTCACTGGGATACAGTAATACTGAAGTGAAGCATCGGAATCTATAACTAGTGTCACAGGAATGGTTCAAAACATAGTCAGTAAGAATAGTCAGTCTTATTGTACTTAAGTCATCATTGCGCTTTTTCTATTTATTTCTGATGCAATTTCTGTGTTTCATCGCCAATATGAAGGTCCAAGGGATACAGTAAACCTGGAGTGAAGCATCGGAATCTATAACTAGTGTCACAGGAATGGTTCAAATCATAGACAGTAAGAAGAGTCAGACTTCTTTTACTTAAGTCGGCATTGTGCCTTTTGTATGTAATTCCGGTGCAATTTCTGTGTTTCATCGTCAATAAGAAGGTCCAAGGGATACAGTAAACCTGGAGTGAAGCATCGGAGTCTATTACTAGTGTCACAGGACTGGTTCAAAAATAGACAGTAAGAAGAGTCAGTCTTCTTGAACTTAATTCGGCATTGTGCCTTTTGTATTTAATTCCGATGCAATTTCTGTGTTTCATCGTCAATAAGAAGGTCAGAGGGAAACAGTAAACCTGAAGTGAAGCATCGGAATCCATAACTAGTGTCACAGGAATGGTTCAAAACATAGTCAGTAAGAGGATTTAGTCTTCTTGTATTTAATTCGGCATTGTGCCTTTTGTATTTAATTCCGATGCAATTTCTGTGTTTCATCGTCAATAAGAAGGTCCAAGCGATACAGTAAACCTATAGTGAAGCATCGGAATCTGTAACTAATGTCACAGGAATGGTTCAAATCATACACAGTAAGAAGAGTCAGTCTTCGTGTACTTCACTCGGCATTTTGCCTTTTGTATTTAATACCGATGCAATTTTTGTGATTCATCGTCAATAAGAAGGTCCAAGGGATACAGTAAACCTGAAGTGAAGGATCGGGATCTATAACTAGTGTCACAGGAATCGTTCAAAACATAGTCAGTTAGAAGAGTCAGTCTTCTTGTACTTAAGTCGGCATAGTGCCTTTTCTATTTAATTCCGATGCAATTTGTGTGTTTCATCGTCAATAAGAAGGTCCAAGGGATACAGTAAACCTGGAGTGAAGCATCGGAATCTATAACTAGTGTCACAGGAATGGTTCAAAACATAGTCAGTAAGAATAGTCAGTCTTATTGTACTTAAGTCATCATTGTGCATTTTCTATTTATTTCTGATGCAGTTTCTGTGTTTCATCGTCAATATAAAGGTCCAAGGGATACAGTAAACCTGGAGTAAAGCATCGGAATCTATAACTAGTGTCACAGGAATGGTTCAAAACATAGACAGTAAGAAGAGTCAGTCTTCTTGTACTTAATTCGGCATTGTGCCTTTTGTATTTAATTCCGATGTAATATCTGAGTTTCATCGTCAATAAGAAGGTCCTAGGGATACAGTAAACCTCAAGTGAAGCAACAGAATCTATAACGGGTGTCACAGGAATGGTTCAAATCATATTCAGTAGGAAGAGCGGTCTTCATGTACTTAAGTCGTCATTGTGCCATTTGTATTTAATTCCGATGCATTTTCTGTGTTTCATCGTCAATAAGAAGGTCCAAGGGATACAGTAAACCTGATGTGAAGGTTCGGAATTAATAACTAGTGTCACAGGAATTATTCAAAACATAGTCAGTAAGGAGAGTCAGTCTTCTTGTACTTAAGTCGGCATTGTGCTTTTGTATTTAATTCCGATGCCAATTCTGTGTTTCATCGTCAATAAGAAGGACCGAGGGATACAGTAAACCTGGAGTAAAGCATCGGAGTCTATAACTAGTGTCACAGGACTGGTTCAAAAATAGACAGTAAGAAGAGTCAGTCTTCTTGAACTTAATTCGGCATTGTGCATTTTGTATTTAATTCCGATGCAATTTCTGTGTTTCATCGTCAATAAGAAGGTCAGAGGGAAACAGTAAACCTGAAGTGAAGCATCGGAATCCATAACTAGTGTCACAGGAATGGTTCAAAACATAGTCAGTAAGAGGAGTTAGTCTTCTTGTACTTAAGTCGGCATTGTGCCTTTTGTATTTAACTCCGATGCAATTTCTGTGCTTCATCGTCAATAAGAAGGTCACTGGGATACAGTAATACTGAAGTGAAGCATCGGAATCTATAACTAGTGTCACAGGAATGGTTCAAAACATAGTCAGTAAGAATAGTCAGTCTTATTGTACTTAAGTCATCATTGCGCTTTTTCTATTTATTTCTGATGCAATTTCTGTGTTTCATCGTCAATATGAAGGTCCAAGGGATACAGTAAACCTGGAGTGAAGCATCGGAATCTATAACTAGTGTCACAGGAATGGTTCAAATCATAGACAGTAAGAAGAGTCAGACTTCTTTTACTTAAGTCGGCATTGTGCCTTTTGTATGTAATTCCGGTGCAATTTCTGTGTTTCATCGTCAATAAGAAGGTCCAAGGGATACAGTAAACCTGGAGTGAAGCATCGGAGTCTATTACTAGTGTCACAGGACTGGTTCAAAAATCGACAGTAAGAAGAGTCAGTCTTCTTGAACTTAATTCGGCATTGTGCCTTTTCTATTTAATTCCGATGCAATTTCTGTGTTACATCGTCAATAAGATGGTCAGAGGGATACAGTAAACCTGAAGTGAAGCATCGGAATCTATAGCTAGTGTCACAGGAATGGTTCAAAACATAGTCAGTTAGAAGAGTCAGTCTTCTTGTCCTTAAGTCGGCATTGTGCCCTATGTAATTAATTCCGATGCAATTTCTGTGTTTCATCGTCAACAAGAAGGTCCAAGGGATACAGTAAACATGGAGTGAAGCATCGAAATCTATAACTAGTGTCACAGGAATGGTTCAAAACATAGACAGTAAGAAGAGTTAGTCTTCTTGTACTTAATTCGGCATTGTGCCTTTTGTATTTAATTCCGATGTAATTTCTGTGTTTCATCGTCAATAAGAAGGTCCTAGGGATACAGTAAACCTCAAGTGAAGCATCAGAATCTACAACGGGTGTCACAGGAATGGTTCAAATCATAGTCAGTAGGAAGAGTCGGTCTTCATGTACTTAAGTCGGCATTGTGCCATTTGTATTTAATTCCGATGCATTTTCTGTGTATCATCGTCAATAAGAAGGTCCAAGGGATACAGTAAACCTGAAGTGAAGGTTCGGAATTAATAACAAGTGTCAAAGGAATGGTTCAAAACATAGTCAGTAAGGAGAGTCAGTCTTCTTGTACTTATGTCGGCATTGTGCCTTTTGTATTTAATTCCGATGCAAATTCTGTGTTTCATCGTTAATACGAAGGACCAAGGGATACACTAAACCTGGAGTGATGCATCGGTATCTATAACTAGTGTCACAGGGATGGTTCAAAACATAGACAGTAAGAAGAGTCAGTCTTCATGTACTTAAGTCGGCATTGTGCTTTTCTATTAATTCCGATGCAATTTCTATGTTTCATCGTCAATAAGAAGGTCAGAGGGATACAGTAATCCTGAAGTGAAGCATCGGAATCTATAACTAGTATCACAGGAATGGTTCTAAACATAGTCAGTAAGAAGTGTCAGTCCTCTTGTACTTAAGTCTGCATTGTGCTTTTTCTATTTAATTCCGATGCAATTTCTGTGTTTCATCGTCAATAAGAAGATCAGAGGGATACAATAAACCTGAAGTGAAGCATCGGAATCTATAACTAGTGTCACAGGAATGGTTCAAAACAAAGTCAGTAAGAAGTGTCAGTCTTCTTGTCCTTCAGTCGGCATTGTGCCTTTTGTATTTAATTCCGATGCAATTTCTGTGTTTCATCGTCAATAAGAAGGTCCAAGGGATACAGTAAACCTGGAGTGAAGCATCGGAATCTATAACTAGTGTCAGAGGAATTGTTCAAAACATAGACAGTAAGAAGAGTCAGTCTTCTTGTACTTAAGTCTTCATTGTGCCTTTTCTATTTAATTCCGATGCAATTTGTGTGTTTCATCGTCAATAAGAAGGTCCAAGGGATACAGTAAACCTGGAGTAAAGCATCGGAATCTATAACTAGTGTCACAGGAATGGTTCAAAACATAGTCAGTAAGAATAGTCAGTCTTATTGTACTTAAGTCATCATTGTGCATTTTCTATTTATTTCTGATGCAGTTTCTGTGTTTCATCGTCAATATAAAGGTCCAAGGGATACAGTAAACCTGGAGTTAAGCATCGGAATCTATAACTAGTGTCACAGGAATGGTTCAAAACAAAGTCAGTAAGAAGTGTCAGTCTTCTTGTCCTTCAGTCGGCATTGTGCCTTTTGTATTTAATTCCGATGCAATTTCTGTGTTTCATCGTCAATAAGAAGGTCCAAGGGATACAGTAAACCTGGAGTGAAGCATCGGAATCAATAACTAGTGTCACAGGAATTGTTCAAAACATAGACAGTAAGAAGAGTCAGTCTTCTTGTACTTAAGTCTTCATTGTGCCTTTTCTATTTAATTCCGATGCAATTTGTGTGTTTCATCGTCAATAAGAAGGTCCAAGGGATACAGTAAACCTGGAGTAAAGCATCGGAATCTATAACTAGTGTCACAGGAATGGTTCAAAACATAGTCAGTAAGAATAGTCAGTCTTATTGTACTTAAGTCATCATTGTGCATTTTCTATTTATTTCTGATGCAGTTTCTGTGTTTCATCGTCAATATAAAGGTCCAAGGAATACAGTAAACCTGGAGTAAAGCACCGGAATCTATAACTAGTGTCACAGGAATGGTTCAAAACATAGACAGTAAGAAGAGTTAGTCTTCGTGTACTTAATTCGGCATTGTGCCTTTTGTATTTAATTCCGATGTAATATCTGAGTTTCATCGTCAATAAGAAGGTCCTAGGGATACAGTAAACCTCAAGTGAAGCAACAGAATCTATAACGGGTGTCACAGGAATGGTTCAAATCATATTCAGTAGGAAGAGCGGTCTTCATGTACTTAAGTCGTCATTGTGCCATTTGTATTTAATTCCGATGCATTTTCTGTGTTTCATCGTCAATAAGAAGGTCCAAGGGATACAGTAAACCTGATGTGAAGGTTCGAAATTAATAACTAGTGTCACAGGAATTATTCAAAACATAGTCAGTAAGGAGAGTCAGTCTTCTTGTACTTAAGTCGGCATTGTGCCTTTTGTATTTAATTCCGATGCCAATTCTGTGTTTCATCGTCAATAAGAAGGACCGAGGGATACAGTAAACCTGGAGTAAAGCATCGGAGTCTATAACTAGTGTCACAGGACTGGTTCAAAAATAGACAGTAAGAAGAGTCAGTCTTCTTGAACTTAATTCGGCATTGTGCATTTTGTATTTAATTCCGATGCAATTTCTGTGTTTCATCGTCAATAAGAAGGTCAGAGGGAAACAGTAAACCTGAAGTGAAGCATCGGAATCCATAACTAGTGTCACAGGAATGGTTCAAAACATAGTCAGTAAGAGGAGTTAGTCTTCTTGTACGTAAGTCGGCATTGTGCCTTTTGTATTTAACTCCGATGCAATTTCTGTGCTTCATCGTCAATAAGAAGGTCACTGGGATACAGTAATACTGAAGTGAAGCATCGGAATCTATAACTAGTGTCACAGGAATGGTTCAAAACATAGTCAGTAAGAATAGTCAGTCTTATTGTACTTAAGTCATCATTGCGCTTTTTCTATTTATTTCTGATGCAATTTCTGTGTTTCATCGTCAATATGAAGGTCCAAGGGATACAGTAAACCTGGAGTGAAGCATCGGAATCTATAACTAGTGTCACAGGAATGGTTCAAATCATAGACAGTAAGAAGAGTCAGACTTCTTTTACTTAAGTCGGCATTGTGCCTTTTGTATGTAATTCCGGTGCAATTTCTGTGTTTCATCGTCAATAAGAAGGTCCAAGGGATACAGTAAACCTGGAGTGAAGCATCGGAGTCTATTACTAGTGTCACAGGACTGGTTCAAAAATAGACAGTAAGAAGAGTCAGTCTTCTTGAACTTAATTCGGCATTGTGCCTTTTCTATTTAATTCCGATGCAATTTCTGTGTTACATCGTCAATAAGATGGTCAGAGGGATACAGTAAACCTGAAGTGAAGCATCGGAATCTATAGCTAGTGTCACAGGAATGGTTCAAAACATAGTCAGTTAGAAGAGTCAGTCTTCTTGTCCTTAAGTCGGCATTGTGCCCTATGTAATTAATTCCGATGCAATTTCTGTGTTTCATCGTCAACAAGAAGGTCCAAGGGATACAGTAAACATGGAGTGAAGCATCGAAATCTATAACTAGTGTCACAGGAATGGTTCAAAACATAGACAGTAAGAAGAGTTAGTCTTCTTGTACTTAATTCGGCATTGTGCCTTTTGTATTTAATTCCGATGTAATTTCTGTGTTTCATCGTCAATAAGAAGGTCCTAGGCATACAGTAAACCTCAAGTGAAGCATCAGAATCTACAACGGGTGTCACAGGAATGGTTCAAATCATAGTCAGTAGGAAGAGTCGGTCTTCATGTACTTAAGTCGGCATTGTGCCATTTGTATTTAATTCCGATGCATTTTCTGTGTATCATCGTCAATAAGAAGGTCCAAGGGATACAGTAAACCTGAAGTGAAGGTTCGGAATTAATAACAAGTGTCAAAGGAATGGTTCAAAACATAGTCAGTAAGGAGAGTCAGTCTTCTTGTACTTATGTCGGCATTGTGCCTTTTGTATTTAATTCCGATGCAAATTCTGTGTTTCATCGTTAATACGAAGGACCAAGGGATACACTAAACCTGGAGTGATGCATCGGTATCTATAACTAGTGTCACAGGGATGGTTCAAAACATAGACAGTAAGAAGAGTCAGTCTTCTTGTACTTAAGTCGGCATTGTGCTTTTCTATTAATTCCGATGCAATTTCTATGTTTCATCGTCAATAAGAAGGTCAGAGGGATACAGTAATCCTGAAGTGAAGCATCGGAATCTATAACTAGTATCACAGGAATGGTTCTAAACATAGTCAGTAAGAAGTGTCAGTCCTCTTGTACTTAAGTCTGCATTGTGCTTTTTCTATTTAATTCCGATGCAATTTCTGTGTTTCATCGTCAATAAGAAGATCAGAGGGATACAATAAACCTGAAGTGAAGCATCGGAATCTATAACTAGTGTCACAGGAATGGTTCAAAACAAAGTCAGTAAGAAGTGTCAGTCTTCTTGGCCTTCAGTCGGCATTGTGCCTTTTGTATTTAATTCCGATGCAATTTCTGTGTTTCATCGTCAATAAGAAGGTCCAAGGGATACAGTAAACCTGGAGTGAAGCATCGGAATCTATAACTAGTGTCACAGGAATTGTTCAAAACATAGACAGTAAGAAGAGTCAGTCTTCTTGTACTTAAGTCTTCATTGTTCCTTTTCTATTTAATTCCGATGCAATTTCTGTGTTTCATCGTCAATAAGAAGGACCGAGGGATACAGTAAACCTGGAGTAAAGCATCGGAGTCTATAACTTGTGTCACAGGACTGGTTCAAGAATAGACAGTAAGAACAGTCAGTCTTCTTGAACTTAATTCGGTATTGTGCCTTTTGTATTTAATTCCGATGCAATTTCTGTGTTTCATCGTCAATAAGAAGGTCAGAGGGATACAGTAAACCTGAAGTGAAGCATCGGAATCCATAAGTAGTGTCACAGGAATGGTTCAAAACATAGTCAGTAAGAGGAGTTTGTCTTCTTGTACTTAAGTCGGCATTGTGCCTTTAGTATTTAATTCCGATGCAATTTCTGTGTTTCATCGTCAATAAGAAGGTCAAAGCGATACAGTAAACCTGGAGTGAAGCATCGGAATCTGTAACTAGTGTCACAGGAATGGTTCAAATCATAGACAGTAAGAAGAGTCAGTCTTCGTGTACTTCAGTCGGCATTTTGCCTTTGTATTTAATTCCGATGCAATTTTTGTGATTCATCGTCAATAAGAAGGTCCAAGGGATACAGTAAACCTGAAGTGAAGCATCGGGATCTATAACTAGTGTCACAGGATTCGTTCAAAACATAGTCAGTTAGAAGAGTCAGTCTTCTTGTACTTAAGTCAGCATGGTGCTTTTTCTATTTAATTCCGATGCAATTTGTGTGTTTCATCTTCAATAAGAAGGTCCAAGGGATTCAGTAAACCTGGAGTGAAGCATCGGAATCTATACCTAGTGTCAATGGTATGATTCAAAACATAGACAGTAAGAAGAGTCAGTCTTCTTGTACTTATGTCGGCATTGTGCCTTTTGTATTTAATTCCGATGCAATTTCTGTGTTTCATGGCCAATAAGAAGGTCCAAGGTATACAGTAAACCTGAAGTGAAGCATCGGATCTATTACTAGTGGCACAGGAATGGTTCAAAACATAGTCAGTAACAAGAGTCAGTCTTGTTGTACTTAAGTCGGCATTGTGCCTTTTCTATTTAATTCCGATGTAATTTCTGTGTTTCATCGTCAATACGAAGGTCCAAGGGATACAGTAAACATGGAGTGAAGCATCGTAATCTATAACTAGTGTCAAAGGAATGGTTCAAAACATAGTCAGTAAGAAGAGTCAGTCTTCTTGTACTTAAGTCGGCATTGTGCCATTTTCTATTTAATTCCGATGCAATTTCTGTGTTTCATCGTCAATAAGAAGGTCCAAGGGATATAGTAACCCTGCAGTGAAGCATCGGAATCTATGACTAGTGTCACAGGAATGGTTCAAAGCATAGGCAGTAAGAAGAGTCAGTCTTCTTGTACTTACGACGACATTGTGCCTTTTCAATTTAATTCCGATGCAATTTCTGTGTTTTATCGTCAATAAGAAAGACAGAGGGGTACAGTAAACCTGAAACCCGAAGTGAAGGATCGGAATCAATAGCTAGTGTCACAGGAATGGTTCAAAAAAAAGACAGTAAGAAGAGTCAGTCTTCTTGTACTTAATTCTGCTTTGTGCCCTTTGTATTTTATTCCGATGGAATTTCTGTGTTTCATCGTCAATAAGAAGGTCCAAGGGATACAGTAAACCTGAAGTGAAGCACCAGAATTTATAACTAGTGTCACAGGAGTGGTTCAAAACATAGACAGTAAGAAGAGTCAGTCTTCTTGTACTTAAGTCGGCATTGTGCCTTTTGCATTTAACTCCGATGCAATTTCTGTGCTTCATCGTCAATAAGAAGGTCACTGGGATACAGTAATCCTGAAGTGAAGCATCGGAATCTATAACTAGTGTCACAGGAATGGTTCAAAACATAGTCAGTAAGAATAGTCAGTCTTATTGTACTTAAGTCATCATTGCGCTTTTTCTATTTATTTCTGATGCAATTTCTGTGTTTCATCGTCAATATGAAGGTCCAAGGGATACAGTAAACCTGCAGTGAAGCATCGGAATCTATAACTAGTGTCACAGGAATGGTTCAAATCATAGACAGTAAGAAGAGTCAGACTTCTTTTACTTAAGTCGGCATTGTGCCTTTTGTATTTAATTCCGGTGCAATTTCTGTGTTTCATCGTCAATAAGAAGGTCCAAGGGATACAGTAAACCTGGAGTGAAGCATCGGAGTCTATTACTAGTGTCACAGGACTGGTTCAAAAATAGACAGTAAGAAGAGTCAGTCTTCTTGAACTTAATTCGGCATTGTGCCTTTTCTATTTAATTCCGATGCAATTTCTGTGTTACTTCGTCAATAAGATGGTCAGAGGGATACAGTAAACCTGAAGTGAAGCATCGGAATCTATAGCTAGTGTCACAGGAATGGTTCAAAGCATAGTCAGTTAGAAGAGTCAGTCTTCTTGTCCTCAAGTCGGCATTGTGCCTTATGTAATTAATTCCGATGCGATTTCTGTGTTTCATCGTCAACAAGGAGGTCCAAGGGATACAGTAAACATGGAGTGAAGCATCGAAATCTATAACTAGTGTCACAGGAATGGTTCAAAACATAGACAGTAAGAAGAGTTAGTATTCTTGTACTTAATTCGGCATTGTGCCTTTTGTATTTAATTCCGATGTAATTTCTGTGTTTCATCGTCAATAAGAAGGTCCTAGGGACACAGTAAACCTCAAGTGAAGCATCAGAATCTACAACGGGTGTCACAGGAATGGTTCAAATCATAGTCAGTAGGAAGAGTCGGTCTTCATGTACTTAAGTCGGCATTGTGCCATTTGTATTTAATTCCGATGCATTTTCTGTGTATCATCGTCAATATGAAGGTCCAAGGGATACAGTAAACCTGGAGTGAAGCATCGGAATCTATAACTAGTGTCACAGGAATGGTTCAAATCATAGACAGTAAGAAGAGTCAGACTTCTTTTACTTAAGTCGGCATTGTGCCTTTTGAATGTAATTCCGGTGCAATTTCTGTGTTTCATCGTCAATAAGAAGGTCCAAGGGATACAGTAATCCTGAAGTGAAGCATCGGAATCTATAACTAGTGTCACAGGAATGGTTCTAAACATAGTCAGTAAGAAGAGTCAGTCCTCTTGTACTTAAGTCTGCATTGTGATTTTTCTATTTAATTCCGATGCAATTTCTGTGTTTCATCGTCAATAAGAAGATCAGAGGGATACAATAAACCTGAAGTGAAGCATCGGAATCTATAACTAGTGTCACAGGAATGGTTCAAAACAAAGTCAGTGAGAAGTGTCTGTCTTCTTGTCCTTCAGTCATCATTGTGCCTTTTGTATTTAATTCCGATGCAATTTCTGTGTTTCATCGTCAATTAAAAGGTCCAAGGGATACAGTAAACCTGGAGTGAAGCATCGGAATCTATAACAAGTGTCACAGGAATTGTTCAAAACATAGACAGTAAGAAGTGTCAGTCTTCTTGTACTTAAGTCGGCATTGTGCCTTTTCTATTTAATTCCGAAGCAATTTCTGTGTTTCATCGTCAATAAGAAGGACCGAGGGATACAGTAAACCTGGAGTAAAGCATCGGAGTATATAACTAGTGTCACAGGACTGGTTCAAAAATAGACAGTAAGAAGAGTCAGTCTTCTTGAACTTAATTCGGCATTGTGCCGTTTGTATTTAATTCCGATGCAATTTCTGTGTTTCATCGTCAATAAGAAGGTCAGAGGGAAACAGTAAACCTGAAGTGAAGCATCGGAATCCATAACTAGTGTCACAGGAATGGTTCAAAACATAGTCAGTAAGAGGAGTTAGTCTTCTTGTACTTAAGTCGGCATTGTGCCTTTTGTATTTAATTCCGATTCAATTTCTGTGTTTCATCGTCAATAAGAAGGTCCAAGCGATACAGTAAACCTAGAGTGAAGCATCGGAATCTGTAACTTATGTCACAGGAATGGTTCAAATGATACACAGTAAGAAGAGTCAGTCTTCGTGTACTTCACTCGGCATTTTGCCTTTTGTATTTAATACCGAGGCAATTTTTGTGATTCATCGTCAATAAGAAGGTCCAAGGGATACAGTAAACCTGAAGTGAAGCATCGGGATCTATAACTAGTGTCACAGGAATCGTTCAAAACTTAGTCAGTTAGAAGAGTCAGTCTTCTTGTACTTAAGTCGGCATAGTGCCTTTTCTATTTAATTCCGATGCAATTTGTGTGTTTCATCGTCAATAAGAAGGTCCAAGGGATACAGTAAACCTGGAGTGAAGCATCGGAATCTATAACTAGTGTCACAGGAATGGTTCAAAACATAGTCAGTAAGAATAGTCAGTCTTATTGTACTTAAGTCATCATTGTGCATTTTCTATTTATTTCTGATGCAGTTTCTGTGTTTCATCGTCAATATAAAGGTCCAAGGGATACAGTAAACCTGGAGTGAAGCATCGGAATCTATAACTAGTGTCACAGGAATGGTTCAAAACATAGACAGTAAGAAGAGTTAGTCTTCTTGTACTTAATTCGGCATTGTGCCTTTTGTATTTAATTCCGATGTAATATCTGAGTTTCATCGTCAATAAGAAGGTCCTAGGGATACAGTAAACCTCAAGTGAAGCAACAGAATCTATAACGGGTGTCACAGGAATGGTTCAAATCATATTCAGTAGGAAGAGCGGTCTTCATGTACTTAAGTCGTCATTGTGCCATTTGTATTTAATTCCGATGCATTTTCTGTGTTTCATCGTCAATAAGAAGGTCCAAGGGATACAGTAAACCTGATGTGAAGGTTCGGAATAAATAACTAGTGTCACAGGAATTATTCAAAACATAGTCAGTAAGGAGAGTCAGTCTTCTTGTACTTAAGTCGGCATTGTGCCTTTTGTATTTAATTCCGATGCCAATTCTGTGTTTCATCGTCAATAAGAAGGACCGAGGGATACAGTAAACCTGGAGTAAAGCATCGGAGTCTATAACTAGTGTCACAGGACTGGTTCAATAATAGACAGTAAGAAGAGTCAGTCTTCTTGAACTTAATTCGGCATTGTGCATTTTGTATTTAATTCCGATGCAATTTCTGTGTTTCATCGTCAATAAGAAGGTCAGAGGGAAACAGTAAACCTGAAGTGAAGCATCGGAATCCATAACTAGTGTCACAGGAATGGTTCAAAACATAGTCAGTAAGAGGAGTTAGTCTTCTTGTACTTAAGTCGGCATTGTGCCTTTTGTATTTAACTCCTATGCAATTTCTGTGCTTCATCGTCAATAAGAAGGTCACTGGGATACAGTAATCCTGAAGTGAAGCATCGGAATCTATAACTAGTGTCACAGGAATGGTTCAAAACATAGTCAGTAAGAATAGTCAGTCTTATTGTACTTAAGTCATCATTGCGTTTTTTCTATTTATTTCTGATGCAATTTCTGTGTTTCATCGTCAATATGAAGGTCCAAGGGATACAGTAAACCTGGAGTGAAGCATCGGAATCTATAACTAGTGTCACAGGAATGGTTCAAATCATAGACAGTAAGAAGAGTCAGACTTCTTTTACTTAAGTCGGCATTTTGCCTTTTGTATGTAATTCCGGTGCAATTTCTGTGTTTCATCGTCAATAAGAAGGTCCAAGGGATACAGTAAACCTGGAGTGAAGCATCGGAGTCTATTACTAGTGTCACAGGACTGGTTCAAAAATAGACAGTAAGAAGAGTCAGTCTCCTTGAACTTAATTCGGCATTGTGCCTTTTCTATTTAATTCCGATGCAATTTCTGTGTTACATCGTCAATAAGATGGTCAGAGGGATACAGTAAACCTGAAGTGAAGCATCGGAATCTATAGCTAGTGTCACAGGAATGGTTCAAAACATAGTCAGTTAGAAGAGTCAGTCTTCTTGTCCTTAAGTCGGCATTGTGCCCTATGTAATTAATTCCGATGCAATTTCTGTGTTTCATCGTCAACAAGAAGGTCCAAGGGATACAGTAAACATGGAATGAAGCATCGAAATCTATAACTAGTGTCACAGGAATGGTTCAAAACATAGACAGTAAGAAGATTTAGTCTTCTTGTACTTAATTCGGCATTGTGCCTTTTGTATTTAATTCCGATGTAATTTCTGTGTTTCATCGTCAATAAGAAGGTCCTAGGGATACAGTAAACCTCAAGTGAAGCATCAGAATCTACAACGGGTGTCACAGGAATGGTTCAAATCATAGTCAGTAGGAAGAGTCGGTCTTCATGTACTTAAGTCGGCATTGTGCCATTTGTATTTAATTCCGATGCATTTTCTGTGTATCATCGTCAATAAGAAGGTCCAAAGGATACAGTAAACCTGAAGTGAAGGTTCGGAATTAATAACAAGTGTCAAAGGAATGGTTCAAAACATAGTCAGTAAGGAGAGTCAGTCTTCTTGTACTTATGTCGGCATTGTGCCTTTTGTATTTAATTCCGTTGCAAATTCTGTGTTTCATCGTTAATACGAAGGACCAAGGGATACACTAAACCTGGAGTGATGCATCGGTATCTATAACTAGTGTCAGAGGGATGGTTCAAAACATAGACAGTAAGAAGAGTCAGTCTTCTTGTACTTAAGTCGGCATTGTGCTTTTCTATTAATTCCGATGCAATTTCTATGTTTCATCGTCAATAAGAAGGTCAGAGGGATACAGTAATCCTGAAGTGAAGCATCGGAATCTATAACTAGTATCACAGGAATGGTTCTAAACATAGTCAGTAAGAGGTGTCAGTCCTCTTGTACTTAAGTCTGCATTGTGCTTTTTTCTATTTAATTCCGATGCAATTTCTGTGTTTCATCGTCAATAAGAAGATCAGAGGGATACAATAAACCTGAAGTGAAGCATCGGAATCTATAACTAGTGTCACAGGAATGGTTCAAAGCAAAGTCAGTAAGAAGTGTCAGTCTTCTTGTCCTTCAGTCGGCATTGTGCCTTTTGTATTTAATTCCGATGCAATTTCTGTGTTTCATCGTCAATAAGAAGGTCCAAGGGATACAGTAAACCTGGAGTGAAGCATCGGAATCTACAACTAGTGTCACAGGAATTGTTCAAAACATAGACAGTAAGAAGAGTCAGTCTTCTTGTACTTAAGTCTTCATTGTGCCTTTTCTATTTAATTCCGATGCAATTTCTGTGTTTCATCGTCAATAAGAAGGACCGAGGGATACAGTAAACCTGGAGTAAAGCATCTGAGTCTATAACTAGTGTCACAGGACTGGTTCAAAAATAGACAGTAAGAACAGTCAGTCTTCTTGAACTTAATTCGGCATTGTGCCTTTTGTATTTAATTCCGATGCAATTTCTGTGTTTCATGGTCAATAAGAAGGTCAGAGGGATACAGCAAACCTGAAGTGAAGCATCGGAATCCATAAGTAGTGTCACAGGAATGGTTCAAAACATAGTCAGTAAGAGGAGTTTGTCTTCTTGTACTTAAGTCGGCATTGTGCCTTTAGTATTTAATTCCGATGCAATTTCTGTGTTTCATCGTCAATAAGAAGGTCAAAGCGATACAGTAAACCTGGAGTGAAGCATCGGAATCTGTAACTAGTGTCACAGGAATGGTTCAAATCATAGACAGTAAGAAGAGTCAGTCTTCGTGTTCTTCAGTCGGCATTTTGCCTTTGTATTTAATTCCGATGCAATTTTTGTGATTCATCGTCAATAAGAAGGTCCAAGGGATACAGTAAACCTGAAGTGAAGCATCGGGATCTATAACTAGTGTCACAGGATTCGTTCAAAACATAGTCAGTTAGAAGAGTCAGTCTTCTTGTACTTAAGTCAGCATAGTGCCTTTTCTATTTAATTCCGATGCAATTTGTGTGTTTCATCTTCAATAAGAAGGTCCAAGGGATTCAGTAAACCTGGAGTGAAGCATCGGAATCTATACCTAGTGTCAATGGTATGATTCAAAACATAGACAGTAAGAAGAGTCAGTCTTCTTGTCCTTATGTCGGCATTGTGCCATTTTCTATTTAATTCCGATGCAATTTCTGTGTTTCATCGTCAATAAGAAGGTCCAAGGGATATAGTAACCCTGGAGTGAAGCATCGGAATCTATGACTAGTGTCACAGGAATGGTTCAAAGCATAGGCAGTAAGAAGAGTCAATCTTCTTCTACTTACGACGACATTGTGCCTTTTCAATTTAATTCCGATGCAATTTCTGTGTTTCATCGTCAATAAGAAAGACAGAGGGGTACAGTAAACCTGAAACCCGAAGTGAAGGATCGGAATCAATAGCTAGTGTCACAGGAATGGTTCAAAAAAAAGACAGTAAGAAGAGTCAGTCTTCTTGTACTTAATTCTGCTTTGTGCCCTTTGTATTTTATTCCGATGGAATTTCTGTGTTTCATCGTCAATAAGAAGGTCCAAGGGATACAGTAAACCTGAAGTGAAGCACCGGAATTTATAACTAGTGTCACAGGAATGGTTCAAAACATAGACAGTAAGAAGAGTCAGTCTTCTTGTACTTAAGTCGGCATTGTGCCTTTTGCATTTAACTCCGATGCAATTTCTGTGCTTCATCGTCAATAAGAAGGTCACTGGGATACAGTAATCCTGAAGTGAAGCATCGGAATCTATAACTAGTGTCACAGGAATCGTTCAAAACATAGTCAGTAAGAATAGTCAGTCTTATTGTACTTAAGTCATCATTGCGCTTTTTCTATTTATTTCTGATGCAATTTCTGTGTTTCATCGTCAATATGAAGGTCCAAGGGATACAGTAAACCTGCAGTGAAGCATCGGAATCTATAACTAGTGTCACAGGAATGGTTCAAATCATAGACAGTAAGAAGAGTCAGACTTCTTTTACTTAAGTCGGCATTGTGCCTTTTGTATTTAATTCCGGTGCAATTTCTGTGTTTCATCGTCAATAAGAAGGTCCAAGGGATACAGTAAACCTGGAGTGAAGCATCGGAGTCTATTACTAGTGTCACAGGACTGGTTCAAAAATAGACAGTAAGAAGAGTCAGTCTTCTTGAACTTAATTCGGCATTGTGCCTTTTCTATTTAATTCCGATGCAATTTCTGTGTTACATCGTCAATAAGATGGTCAGAGGGATACAGTAAACCTGAAGTGGAGCATCGGAATCTATAGCTAGTGTCACAGGAATGGTTCAAAACATAGTCAGTTAGAAGAGTCAGTCTTCTTGTCCTCAAGTCGGCATTGTATCTTATGTAATTAATTCCGATGCAATTTCTGTGTTTCATCGTCAACAAGAAGGTCCAAGGGATACAGTAAACATGGAGTGAAGCATCGAAATCTATAACTAGTGTCACAGGAATGGTTCAAAACATAGACAGTAAGAAGCGTTAGTATTCTTGTACTTAATTCGGCATTGTGCCTTTTGTATTTACTTCCGATGTAATTTCTGTGTTTCATCGTCAATAAGAAGGTCCTAGGGACACAGTAAACTTCAAGTGAAGCATCAGAATCTACAACGGGTGTCACAGGAATGGTTCAAATCATAGTCAGTAGGAAGAGTCGGTCTTCATGTACTTAAGTCGGCATTGTGCCATTTGTATTTAATTCCGATGCATTTTCTGTGTATCATCGTCAATAAGAAGGTCCAAGGGATACAGTAAACCTGAAGTGAAGGTTCGGAATTAATAACAAGTGTCAAAGGAATGGTTCAAAACATAGTCAGTAAGGAGAGTCAGTCTTCTTGTACTTATGTCGGCATTGTGCCTTTTGTATTTAATTCCGATGCAAATTCTGTGTTTCATCGTTAATACGAAGGACCAAGGGATACACTAAACCTGGAGTGATGCATCGGTATCTATAACTAGTGTCACAGGGATGGTTCAAAACATAGACAGTAAGAAGAGTCAGTCTTCTTGTACTTAAGTCGGCATTGTGCCTTTTCTATTAATTCCGATGCAATTTCTATGTTTCATCGTCAATAAGAAGGTCAGAGGGATACAGTAATCCTGAAGTGAAGCATCGGTATCTATAACTAGTGTCACAGGAATGATTCTAAACATAGTCAGTAAGAAGAGTCAGTCCTCTTGTACTTAAGTCTGCATTGTGCTTTTTCTATTTAATTTCGATGCAATTTCTCTGTTTCATCGTCAATAAGAAGATCAGAGGCATACGATAAACCTGAAGTGAAGCATCGGAATCTATAACTAGTGTCACAGGAATGGTTCAAAACAAAGTCAGTAAGAAGTGTCTGTCTTCTTGTCCTTCAGTCGGCATTGTGCCTTTTGTATTTAATTCCGATGCAATTTCTGTGTTTCATGGTCAATAAGAAGGTCCAAGGGATACAGTAAACCTGGAGTGAAGCATCGGAATCTATAACTAGTGTCACAGGAATTGTTCAAAACATAGACAGTAAGAAGTGTCAGTCTTCTTGTACTTAAGTCGGCATTGTGCCTTTTCTATTAATTCCGATGCAATTTCTGTGTTTCATCGTCAATAAGAAGGTCAGAGGGAAACAGTAAACCTGAAGTGAAGCATCGGAATCCATAACTAGTGTCACAGGAATGGTTCAAAACATAGTCAGTAAGAGGAGTTAGTCTTCTTGTACTTAAGTCGGCATTGTGCCTTTTGTATTTAATTCCGAAGCAATTTCTGTGTTTCATCGTCAATAAGAAGGTCCAAGCGATACAGTAAACCTGGAGTGAAGCATCGGAATCTGTAACTAATGTCACAGGAATGGTTCAAATCATACACAGTAAGAAGAGTCAGTCTTCGTGTACTTCACTCGGCATTTTGCCTTTTGTATTTAATACCGATGTAATTTTTGTGATTCATCGTCAATAAGAAGGTCCAAGGGATACAGTAAACCTGAAGTGAAGCATCGGGATCTATAACTAGTGTCACAGGAATCGTTCAAAACATAGTCAGTTAGAAGAGTCAGTCTTCTTGTACTTAAGTCGGCATAGTGCCTTTTCTATTTAATTCCGATGCAATTTGTGTGTTTCATCGCCAATAAGAAGGTCCAAGGGATGCAGTAAACCTGGAGTGAAGCATCGGAATCTATAACTAGTGTCACAGGAATGGTTCAAAACATAGACAGTAAGAAGAGTTAGTCTTCTTGTACTTAATTCTGCTTTGTGCCTTTTATATTTAATTTCGATGCAATTTCTGTGTTTAATCGTCAATATGAAGGTCCAAGGGATACAGTAAACCTGAAGTAAAGCATCGGAAACTATAGCTAGTGTCACAGGAATGATTCAAATCATAGTCAGTAAGGAAAGTCAGTCTTCTTGTACTTATGTCGGCATTGTGCCTTTTGTATTTAATTCCGATGCAATTTCTGTGTTTCATCGTCAATAGGATGGACAGAGGGGTACAGTAAACCTGAAACCTGAAGTGAAGCATCGGAATCAATAGCTAGTGTCACAGGAATGGTTCAAAAAAAAGACAGTAAGAAGAGTCAGTCTTCTTGTACTTAATTCTGCTTTGTGCCCTTTGTATTTAATTCCGGTGCAATTTCTGTGTTTCATCGTCAATAAGAAGGTCCAAGGGATACAGTAAACCTGAAGTGAAGCATCGGAATCTATAACTAGTGTCACACGAATGGTTCAAAACATAGTCAGTAAGAATAGTCAGTCTTATTGTACTTAAGTCATCATTGTGCATTTTCTATTTATTTCTGATGCAATTTCTGTGTTTCATCGTCA
Source organism: Schistocerca piceifrons (assembly GCF_021461385.2). Taxonomy (NCBI): domain Eukaryota; kingdom Metazoa; phylum Arthropoda; class Insecta; order Orthoptera; family Acrididae; genus Schistocerca; species Schistocerca piceifrons. The sequence continues at coordinate 715,295 of NW_025727784.1, forward strand.
ATATAAAGGTCCAAGGGATACAGTAAACCTGGAGTGAAGCATCGGAATCTATAACTAGTGTCACAGGAATGGTTCAAAGATAGACAGTAAGAAGAGTCAGTCTTCTTGAACTTAATTCGGCATTGTGCATTTTGTATTTAATTCCGATGCAATTTCTGTGTTTCATCGTCAATAAGAAGGTCAGAGGGAAACAGTAAACCTGAAGTGAAGCATCGGAATCCATAACTAGTGTTACAGGAATGGTTCAAAACATAGTCAGTAAGAGGAGTTAGTCTTCTTGTACTTAAGTCGGCATTGTGCCTTTTGTATTTAATTCCGATGCCAATTCTGTGTTTCATCGTCAATAAGAAGGACCGATGGATACAGTAAACCTGGAGTAAAGCATCGGAGTCTATAACTAGTGTCACAGGACTGGTTCAAAGATAGACAGTAAGAAGAGTCAGTCTTCTTGAACTTAATTCGGCATTGTGCATTTTGTATTTAATTCCGATGCAATTTCTGTGTTTCATCGTCAATAAGAAGGTCAGAGGGAAACAGTAAACCTGAAGTGAAGCATCGGAATCCATAACTAGTGTTACAGGAATGGTTCAAAACATAGTCAGTAAGAGGAGTTAGTCTTCTTGTACTTAAGTCGGCATTGTGCCTTTTGTATTTAACTCCGATGCAATTTCTGTGCTTCATCGTCAATAAGAAGGTCACTGGGATACAGTAATCCTGAAGTGAAGCATCGGAATCTATAACAGGTGTCACAGGAATGGTTCAAATCATATTCAGTAGGAAGAGCGGTCTTCATGTACTTAAGTCGTCATTGTGCCATTTGTATTTAATTCCGATGCATTTTCCGTGTTTCATCGTCAATAAGAAGGTCCAAGGGATACAGTAAACCTGATGTGAAGGTTCGGAATTAATAACTAGTGTCACAGGAATTATTCAAAACATAGTCAGTAAGGAGAGTCAGTCTTCTTGTACTTAAGTCGGCATTGTGCCTTTTGTATTTAATTCCGATGCCAATTCTGTGTTTCATCGTCAATAAGAAGGACCGATGGATACAGTAAACCTGGAGTAAAGCATCGGAGTCTATAACTAGTGTCACAGGACTGGTTCAAAGATAGACAGTAAGAAGAGTCAGTCTTCTTGAACTTAATTCGGCATTGTGCATTTTGTATTTAATTCCGATGCAATTTCTGTGTTTCATCGTCAATAAGAAGGTCAGAGGGAAACAGTAAACCTGAAGTGAAGCATCGGAATCCATAACTAGTGTTACAGGAATGGTTCAAAACATAGTCAGTAAGAGGAGTTAGTCTTCTTGTACTTAAGTCGGCATTGTGCCTTTTGTATTTAACTCCGATGCAATTTCTGTGCTTCATCGTCAATAAGAAGGTCACTGGGATACAGTAATCCTGAAGTGAAGCATCGGAATCTATAACTAGTGTCACAGGAATGGTTCAAAACATAGTCAGTAAGAATAGTCAGTCTTATTGTACTTAAGTCATCATTGCGCTTTTTCTATTTATTTCTGATGCAATTTCTGTGTTTCATCGTCAATATGAAGGTCCAAGGGATACAGTAAACCTGGAGTGAAGCATCGGAATCTACAACTAGTGTCACAGGAATGGTTCAAATCATAGACAGTAAGAAGAGTCAGACTTCTTTTACTTAAGTCGGCATTGTGCCTTTTGTATTTAATTCCGGTGCAATTTCTGGGTTTCATCGTCAATAAGAAGGTCCAAGGGATACAGTAAACCTGGAGTGAAGCATCGGAGTCTATTACTAGTGTCACAGGACTGGTTCAAAAGTAGACAGTGAGAAGAGGCAGTCTTCTTGAACTTAATTCGGCATTGTGCCTTTTCTATTTAATTCCGATGCAATTTCTGTGTTACATCGTCAATAAGATGGTCAGAGGGATACAGTAAACCTGAAGTGAAGCATCGGAATCTATAGCTAGTGTCACAGGAATGGTTCAAAACATAGTCAGTTAGAAGAGTCAGTCTTCTTGTCCTTAAGTCGGCATTGTGCCCTATGTAATTAATTCCGATGCAATTTCTGTGTTTTATCGTCAACAAGAAGGTCCAAGGGGTACAGTAAACATGGAATGAAGCATCGAAATCTATAACTAGTGTCACAGGAATGGTTCAAAACATAGACAGTGAGAAGAGTTAGTCTTCTTGTACTTAATTCGGCATTGTTCCTTTTGTATTTAATTCCGATGTAATTTCTGTGTTTCATCGTCAATACGAAGGTCCTAGGGATACAGTAAACCTCAAGTGAAGCATCAGAATCTACAACGGGTGTCACAGGAATGGTTCAAATCATAGTCAGTAGGAAGAGTCGGTCTTCATGTACTTAAGTCGGCATTGTGCCATTTGTATTTAATTCCGATGCATTTTCTGTGTATCATCGTCAATAAGAAGGTCCAAGGGATACAGTAAACCTGAAGTGAAGGTTCGGAATTAATAACAAGTGTCAAAGGAATGGTTCAAAACATAGTCAGTAAGGAGAGTCAGTCTTCTTGTACTTATGTCGGCATTGTGCCTTTTGTATTTAATTCCGATGCAAATTCTGTGTTTCATCGTTAATACGAAGGACCAAGGGATACACTAAACCTGGAGTGATGCATCGGTATCTATAACTAGTGTCACAGGGATGGTTCAAAACATAGACAGTAAGAAGAGTCAGTCTTCTTGTACTTAAGTCGGCATTGTGCTTTTCTATTAATTCCGATGCAATTTCTATGTTTCATCGTCAATAAGAAGGTCAGAGGGATACAGTAATCCCGAAGTGAAGCATCGGAATCTATAACTAGTGTCACAGGAGTGGTTCTAAACATAGTCAGTAAGAAGAGTCAGTCCTCTTGTACTTAAGTCTGCATTGTGCTTTTTCTATTTAATTCCGATGCAATTTCTGTGTTTCATCGTCAATAAGAAGATCAGAGGGATACAATAAACCTGAAGTGAAGCATCGGAATATATAACTAGTGTCACAGGAATGGTTCAAAACAAAGTCAGTAAGAAGTGTCAGTCTTCTTGTCCTTCAGTCGGCATTGTGCCTTTTGTATTTAATTCCGATGCAATTTCTGTGTTTCATCGTCAATAAGAAGGACCGATGGATACAGTAAACCTGGAGTAAAGCATCGGAGTCTATAACTAGTGTCACAGGACTGGTTCAAAGATAGACAGTAAGAAGAGTCAGTCTTCTTGAACTTAATTTGGCATTGTGCATTTTGTATTTAATTCCGATGCAATTTCTGTGTTTCATCGTCAATAAGAAGGTCAGAGGGAAACAGTAAACCTGAAGTGAAGCATCGGAATCCATAACTAGTGTCACAGGAATGGTTCAAAACATAGTCAGTAAGAGGAGTTAGTCTTCTTGTACTTAAGTCGGCATTGTGCCTTTTGTATTTAACTCCGATGCAATTTCTGTGCTTCATCGTCAATAAGAAGGTCACTGGGATACAGTAATCCTGAAGTGAAGCATCGGAATCTATAACTAGTGTCACAGGAATGGTTCAAAACATAGTCAGTAAGAATAGTCAGTCTTATTGTACTTAAGTCATCATTGCGCTTTTTCTATTTATTTCTGATGCAATTTCTGTGTTTCATCGTCAATATGAAGGTCCAAGGGATACAGTAAACCTGGAGTGAAGCATCGGAATCTATAACTAGTGTCACAGGAATGGTTCAAATCATAGACAGTAAGAAGAGTCAGACTTCTTTTACTTAAGTCGGCATTGTGCCTTTTGTATTTAATTCCGGTGCAATTTCTGGGTTTCATCGTCAATAAGAAGGTCCAAGGGATACAGTAAACCTGGAGTGAAGCATCGGAGTCTATTACTAGTGTCACAGGACTGGTTCAAAAATAGACAGTAAGAAGAGTCAGTCTTCTTGAACTTAATTCGGCATTGTGCCTTTTCTATTTAATTCCGATGCAATTTCTGTGTTACATCGTCAATAAGATGGTCAGAGGGATACAGTAAACCTGAAGTGAAGCATCGGAATCTATAGCTAGTGTCACAGGAATGGTTCAAAACATAGTCAGTTAGAAGAGTCAGTCTTCTTGTCCTTAAGTCGGCATTGTGCCCTATGTAATTAATTCCGATGCAATTTCTGTGTTTCATCGTCAACAAGAAGGTCCAAGGGATACAGTAAACATGGAGTGAAGCATCGAAATCTATAACTAGTGTCACAGGAATGGTTCAAAACATAGACAGTAAGAAGAGTTAGTCTTCTTGTACTTAATGCGGCTTTGTGCCTTTTGTATTTAATTCCGATGTAATTTCTGTGTTTCATCGTCAATAAGAAGGTCCTAGGGATACAGTAAACCTCAAGTGAAGCATCAGAATCTACAACGGGTGTCACAGGAATGGTTCAAATCATAGTCAGTAGGAAGAGTCGGTCTTCATGTACTTAAGTCGGCATTGTGCCATTTGTATTTAATTCCGATGCATTTTCTGTGTATCATCGTCAATAAGAAGGTCCAAGTGATACAGTAAACCTGAAGTGAAGGTTCGGAATTAATAACAAGTGTCAAAGGAATGGTTCAAAACATAGTCAGTAAGGAGAGTCAGTCTTCTTGTACTTATGTCGGCATTGTGCCTTTTGTATTTAATTCCGATGCAAATTCTGTGTTTCATCGTTAATACGAAGGACCAACGGATACCCTAAACCTGGAGTGATGCATCGGTATCTATAACTAGTGTCACAGGGATGGTTCAAAACATAGACAGTAAGAAGAGTCAGTCTTCTTGTACTTAAGTCGGCATTGTGCTTTTCTATTAATTCCGATGCAATTTCTATGTTTCATCGTCAATAAGAAGGTCAGAGGGATACAGTAATCCTGAAGTGAAGCATCGGAATCTATAACTAGTGTCACAGGAATGGTTCTAAACATAGTCAGTAAGAAGGGTCAGTCCTCTTGTACTTAAGTCTGCATTGTGCTTTTTCTATTTAATTCCGATGCAATTTCTGTGTTTCATCGTCAATAAGAAGATCAGAGGGATACAATAAACCTGAAGTGAAGCATCGGAATCTATAACTAGTGTCACAGGAATGGTTCAAAACAAAGTCAGTAAGAAGTGTCAGTCTTCTTGTCCTTCAGTCGGCATTGTGCCTTTTGTATTTAATTCCGATGCAATTTCTGTGTTTCATCGTCAATAAGAAGGTCCAAGGGATACAGTAAACCTGGAGTGAAGCATCGGAATCTATAACTAGTGTCACAGGAATTGTTCAAATCATAGACAGTAAGAAGAGTCAGTCTTCTTGTACTTAAGTCGGCATTGTGCCTTTTCTATTTAATTCCGATGCAATTTCTGTGTTTTATCGTCAATAAGAAGGACCGAGGGATACAGTAAACCTGGAGTAAAGCATCGGAGTCTATAACTAGTGTCACAGGACTGGTTCAAAAATAGACAGTAAGAACAGTCAGTCTTCTTGAACTTAATTCGGCATTGTGCCTTTTGTATTTAATTCCGATGCTATTTCTGTGTTTCATCGTCAATAAGAAGGTCAGAGGGAAACAGTAAACCTGAAGTAAAGCATCGGAATCCATAACTAGTGTCACAGGAATGGTTCAAAACATAGTCAGTAAGAGGAGTTAGTCTTCTTGTATTTAAGTCGGCATTGTGCCTTTTGTATTTAATTCCGATGCAATTTCTGTGTTTCATCGTCAATATGAAGGTCAAAGCGATACAGTAAACCTGGAGTGAAGCATCGGAATCTGTAACTAATGTCACAGGAATGGTTCAAATCATACACAGTAAGAAGAGTCAGTCTTCGTGTATTTCACTCGGCATTTTGCCTTTTGTATTTAATACCGATGCAATTTTTGTGATTCATCGTCAATAAGAAGGTCCAAGGGATACAGTAAACCTGAAGTGAAGCATCGGGATCTATAACTAGTGTCACAGGAATCGTTCAAAACATAGTCAGTTAGAAGAGTCAGTCTTCTTGTACTTAAGTCGGCATAGTGCCTTTTCTATTTAATTCCGATGCAATTTGTGTGTTTCATCGTCAATAAGAAGGTCCAAGGGATACAGTAAACCTGGAGTGAAGCATCGGAATCTGTAACTAGTGTCACAGGAATGGTTCAAAACATAGACAGTAAGAAGAGTTAGTCTTCTTGTACTTAATTCTGCTTTGTGCCTTTTATATTTAATTTCGATGCAATATCTGTGTTTAATCGTCAATATGAAGGTCCAAGGGATACAGTAAACCTGAAGTAAAGCATCGGAAATTATAGCTAGTGTCACAGGAATCGTTCAAATCATAGTCAGTAAGGAGAGTCAGTCTTCTTGTACTTATGTCGGCATTGTGCCTTTTGTATTTAATTCCGATGCAATTTCTGTGTTTCATCGTCAATAGGATGGACAGAGGGGTACAGTAAACCAGAAACCTGAAGTGAAGCATCGGAATCAATAGCTAGTGTCACAGGAATGGTTGAAAAAAAAGGACAGTAAAAAGAGTCAGTCTTATTGTACTTAATTCTGCTTTGTGCCCTTTGTATTTAATTCCGGTGCAATTTCTGTGTTTCATCGTCAATAAGAAGGTCCAAGGGATACAGTAAACCTGAAGTGAAGCATCGGAATCTATAACTAGTGTCACATGAATGGTTCAAAACATAGTCAGTAAGAATAGTCAGTCTAATTGTACTTAAGTCATCATTGTGCATTTTCTATTTATTTCTGATGCAATTTCTGTGTTTCATCGTAAATATAAAGGTCCAAGGGATACAGTAAACCTGGAGTGAAGCATCGGAATCTATAACTAGTGTCACAGGAATGGTTCAAAACATAGACAGTAAGAAGAGTTAGTCTTCTTGTACTTAATTCGGCATTGTGCCTTTGGTATTTAATTCCGATGTAATTTCTGAGTTTCATCGTCAATAAGAAGGTCCTAGGGATACAGTAAACCTCAAGTGAAGCAACAGAATCTATAACGGGTGTCACAGGAATGGTTCAAATCATATTCAGTAGGAAGAGCGGTCTTCATGTACTTAAGTCGTCATTGTGCCATTTGTATTTAATTCCGATGCATTTTCTGTGTTTCATCGTCAATAAGAAGGTCCAAGGGATACAGTAAACCTGATGTGAAGGTTCGGAATTAATAACTAGTGTCACAGGAATTATTCAAAACATAGTCAGTAAGGAGAGTCAGTCTTCTTGTACTTAAGTCGGCATTGTGCCTTTTGTATTTAATTCCGATGCCAATTCTGTGTTTCATCGTCAATAAGAAGGACCGAGGGATACAGTAAACCTGGAGTAAAGCATCGGAGTCTATAACTAGTGTCACAGGACTGGTTCAAAAATAGACAGTAAGAAGAGTCAGTCTTCTTGAACTTAATTCGGCATTGTGCCTTTTGTATTTAACTCCGATGCAATTTCTGTGTTTCATCGTCAATAAGAAGGTCAGAGGGAAACAGTAAACCTGAAGTGAAGCATCGGAATCCATAACTAGTGTCACAGGAATGGTTCAAAACATAGTCAGTAACAGGAGTTAGTCTTCTTGTACTTAAGTCGGCATTGTGCCTTTTGTATTTAACTCCGATGCAATTTCTGTGCTTCATCGTCAATAAGAAGGTCACTGGGATACAGTAATCCTGAAGTGAAGCATCGGAATCTATAACTAGTGTCACAGGAATGGTTCAAAACATAGTCAGTAAGAATAGTCAGTCTTATTGTACTTAAGTCATCATTGCGCTTTTCTATTTATTTCTGATGCAATTTCTGTGTTTCATCGTCAATATGAAGGTCCAAGGGATACAGTAAACCTGGAGTGAAGCATCGGAATCTATAACTAGTGTCACAGGAATGGTTCAAATCATAGACAGTAAGAAGAGACAGACTTCTTTTACTTAAGTCGGCATTGTGCCTTTTGTATTTAATTCCGGTGCAATTTCTGTGTTTCATCGTCAATAAGAAGGTCCAAGGGATACAGTAAACCTGAAATGAAGGTTCGGAATTAATAACTAGTGTCACAGGAATTATTCAAAACATAGTCAGTAAGGAGAGTTAGTCTTCTTGTACTTAAGTCGGCATTGTGCCATTTGTATTTAATTCCGATGCCAATTCTGTGTTTCATCGTTAATAAGAAGGACCAAGGGATACAGGAAACCTGGAGTGATGCATCGGTAACTATAACTAGTGTCACAGGGATGGTTCAAAGCATAGACAGTAAGAAGAGTCAGTCTTCTTGTACTTAAGTCGGCATTGTGCCTTTTCTATTAATTCCGATGCAATTTCTGTGTTTCATCGTCAATAAGAAGGTCAGAGGGATACAGTAATCCTGAGGTTAAGCATCGGAATCTATAACTAGTGTCACAGGAATGGTTCTAAACATAGTCAGTAAGAAGAGTCAGTCCTCTTGTACTTAAGTCTGCATTGTGCCTTTTCTATTTAATTCCGATGCAATTTCTGTGTTTCATCGTCAATAAGAAGGTCAGAGGGATACCATAAACCTGAAGTGAAGCATCGGAATCTATAACTAGTGTCACAGGAATGGTTCAAAACAAAGTCAGTAAGAAGTGTCAGTCTTCTTGTCCTTCAGTCGGCATTGTGCCTTTTGTATTTAATTCCAATGCAATTTCTGTGTTTCATCGTCAATAAGAAGGTCCAAGGGATACAGTAAACCTGGAGTGAAGCATCGGAATCTATAACTAGTGTCACAGGAATTGTTCAAAACATAGACAGTAAGAAGAGTCAGTCTTCTTGTACTTAAGTCGGCATTGTGATTTTTCTATTTAATTCCGATGCAATTTCTGTGTTTCATCTTCAATAAGAAGAACCGAGGCATACAGTAAACCTGGAGTAAAGCATCGGAGTCTATACCTAGTGTCACAGGACTGGTTCAAAAATAGACAGTAAGAAGAGTCAGTCTTCTTGAACTTAATTCGGCATTGTGCCTTTTGTATTTAATTCCGATGCAATTTCTGTGTTTCATCGTCAATAAGAAGGTCAGAGGGATACAGTAAACCTGAAGTGAAGCATCGGAATCCATAACTAGTGTCACAGGAATGGTTCAAAACATAGTCAGTAAGAGGAGTTAGTCTTCTTGTACTTAAGTCGGCATTGTGCCTTTTGTATTTAATTCCGATGCAATTTGTGTGTTTCATGGTCAATAAGAAGGACCAAGGGATACAGTAAACCTGGAGTGAAGCATCGGAATCTATACCTAGTGTCAATGGTATGTTTCTAATCATAGACAGTAAGAAGAGTAAGTCTTCTTCTTCTTAAGTCGGCATTGTGCCTTTTGAATTTAATTACGATGCAATTTCTCTGTTTCATCGCCATTAAGAAGGTCAGAGGGATACAGTAAACCTGAAGTGAAGCATCGGAATCTATAGCTAGTGTCACAGGAATAGTTCAAAACATAGTCAGTAAGAAGAGTCAGTCTTCTTGTCCTTATGTCGGCATTGTGCCTTTTGTATTTAATTCCGATGCAATTTCTGTGTTTAATGGTCAATAAGAAGGTCCAAGGTATACAGTAAACCTGAAGTGAAGCATCGGATCTATTACTAGTGGCACATGAATGGTTCAAAACATAGTCAGTAAGAGGAGTCAGTCTTGTTGTACTTAAGTCGGCATTCTGCCTTTTCTACTTAATTCCAATGCAATTTCTGTGTTTCATCGTCAATACGAAGGTCCAAGGGATACAGTAAACATACAGTGAAGTATCGTAATCTATAACTAGTGTCAATGGAATGGTTCAAAACATAGTAAGTAAGAAGAGTCAGTCTTCTTGTCCTTAAGTCGGCATTGTGCCTTTTGTAATTAATTCCGATGCAATTTCTGTGTTTCATCGTCAATTAGAATGTCCAAGGGGTACAGTAAACCTGGAGTGAGGCATCGGAATCTATAACTAGTGTTACAGGAATGGTTCAAAACATAGACAGTAAGAAGAGTTAGTCTTCATGTACTTAATTCTGCTTTGTGCCTTTATATTTAATTTCGATGCAATTTCTGTGTTTCATCGTCAATATGAAGGTCCAAGGGATACAGTAAACCTGAAGTAAAGCATCGGAATTTATAGCTAGTGTCACAGGAATGGTTCAAACCATAGTCAGTAAGGAGAGTCAGTCTTCTTGTACTTAAGTCGGCATTGTGCCTTTTGTATTTAATTCCGATGCAATTTCTGTGTTTCATCGTCAATAGGATGGACAGAGGGGTACAGTAACCTGAAACCTGAAGTGAAGCATCGGAATCAATAGCTAGTGTCACAGGAATGGTTCAAAAAAAGACAGTAAGAAGAGTCAGTCTTCTTGTACTTAATTCTGCTTTGTGCCCTTTGTATTTAATTCCGATGCAATTTCTGTATTTCATCGTCAATAAGAAGGTCCAAGGGATACAGTAAACCTGCAGTGAAGCATCGGAATCTATAACTAGTGTCACAGGAATGGTTCAAAACATAGTCAGTAAGAATAGTCAGTCTTATTGTACTTAAGTCATCATTGTGCATTTTCTATTTATTTCTGATGCAATTTCTGTGTTTCATCGTCAATATGAAGGTCCAAGGGATACAGTAAACCTTGAGTGAAGCATCGGAATCTATAACTAGTGTCACAGGAATGGTTCAAATCATAGACAGTAAGAAGAGTCAGACTTCTTTTACTTAAGTCGGCATTGTGCCTTTTGTATTTAATTCCGGTGCAATTTCTGTGTTTCATCGTCAATAAGAAGGTCCAAGGGATACAGTAAACCTGGAGTGAAGCATCGGAGTCTATAACTAGTGTCACAGGACTGGTTCAAAAATGGACAGTAGGAAGAGTCAGTCGTCTTGAACTGAATTCGGCATAGTGCCTTTTGTATTTAATTCCGATGCAATTTCTGTGTTTCATCGTCAATAAGAAGGTCAGAGGGTTACAGTAAACCTGAAGTGAAGCATTGGAATCCATATCTAGAGTCACAGAAATGGTTCAAAACATAGTCAGTAAGAGGAGTTAGTCTTCTTGTAGATAAGTCGGCGTTGTGCCTTTTGTATTTAATTCCGATGCAATTTCTGTGTTTCATCATCAATAAGAAGGTCCAAGGGATACAGTAAACCTGGAGTGAGGCATCGGAATCTGTAACTAGTGGCACAGGAATGGTTCAAATCAGAGACAGTAAGAAGAGTCAGTCTTCTTGTACTTAATTCGGCATTGTGTCTTTTGTATTTAATTCCGATGCAATTTCTGTGTTTCATCGTCAATAAGAAGGTCCAAGGGATACAGTAAACGTCAAGTGAAGCATCGGAATCTATAACGGGTGTCACAGGAATGGTTCAAAACATAGTCAGTAGGAAGAGTCGGTCTTCATGGACTTAAGTCGGCATTGTGCCTTTTGTATTTAATTCCGATGCATTTTCTGTGTTTCATCGTCAATAAGAAGGTCCAAGGGATACAGTAAACATAAAGTCAAGCATCGGAATTTATAACTAGTGTCACAGGAATGGTTCAAATCTTAGTCAGTAAGGAGAGTCAGTCTTCTTGTACTTCAGTCGGCATTGTGCCTTTTGTATTTAATTCCGATGCAATTTTTGTGTTTCATCGTCAATAAGAAGGACCATGGGATACAGTAAAACTGGAGTGAAGCATCGGAATCTATACCTAGTGTCACAGGGATGGTTCAAATCATAGACAGTAAGAAGAGTGAGTCCTCTTGTACTTAAGTCGGCATTGTGTCTCTTCTATTTAATTCCGATGCAATTTCTGTTTTTCATTGTCAATAAGAAGGTCAGAGGGATACAGTAATCCTGAAGTGATGCATCGGAATCTATAACTAGTGTCACAGGAATGGTTCAAAGCAAAGTCAGTAAGAAGAGTCAGTCTTCTTGTCCTTAAGTCGGCATTGTGCCTTTTGTATTTAATTCCGATGCAATATCTGTGTTTCATCGTCAATAAGTAAGGTCCAAGGGATACAGTAAACCTGGAGTGAAGCATCGGAATCTTTAACTAGTGTCACAGGAATGGTTCAAAGCATAGACAGTAAGAAGAGTCAGTCTTCTTGTACTTATTTCTGCTTTGTCATTTTGTAATTAATTTCCATGCAGTTTCTGTGTTTCATCGTCAATAAGAAGGTCCAAGGGATACAGTAAACCTGAAGTGATGCATCGGAATTAATAACTAGTGTCACAGGAATGGTTCAAAACATAGTCAGTAAAGAGAGTCAGCCATCTTGTACTTAAGTCATCATTGTGCCTTTTGTATTTAATTCCGATGCAATTTCTGTGTTTCATCGTCAATAAGAAGGACCAAGGGATACAGGAAACCTGGAGTGAAGCATCGGAATCTAAACTAGTGTCACAAGGATGGTTCAAAACATAGACAGTAAGAAGAGTCAGTCTTCTTGTACTTAAGTCGGCATTGTGCCTTTTCTATTTAATTCCGATGCAATTTCTGTGTTTCATCGTCAATAAGAAGGTCAGAGGGATACAGTAATCCTTAAGTGAAGCATCGAAATCTATAACTAGTGTCACAGGAATGGTTCATAACATAGTCAGTAAGAAGAGTCAGTCTTCTTGTACTTAATTCGGCATTGTGCCTTTTCTATTTAATTCCGATGCAATTTCTGTGTTTCGTCGTCAATAAGAAGGTCCAAGGGATACAGTAAAACTGAAGTGAAGCATCGGAATTTGTAACTAGTGTCACAGGAATGGTTCAAAACATAGTCAGTAAGGAGAGTCAGTCATCTTGTACTTAAATCGGCATTGTGCCATTTGTATTTAATTCCGTTGCAATTTCTGTGTTTCATCGTCAATAAGAAGGACCAAGGGATACAGTAAACCTGGAGTGAAGCATCGGAATCTGTAAGTAGTGTCACAGGAATGGTTCAAATCATAGACAGTAAGAAGAGTCAGTCTTATTATACTTACGCCGACATTGTGCCTTTTCTATTTAATTGCGATGCAATTTCTGTGTTTCATCGTCAATAAGAAGGTCAGAGGGATACAATAAACCTGAAGTGAAGCATCGGAATCTATAAATTGTGTCACAGGATTGGATCAAAGCAAAGTCAGTAAGAAGAGTCAGTTTTCTTGTTCTTAAGTTGGCATTGTGCCTTTTGTATTTAATTCCGATGCAATTTCTGTGTTTTATCGTCAATAAGAAGGTCCAAGGGATACAGTAAAACTGAAGTGAAGCATCGGAATTTGTAACTAGTGTCACAGGAATGGTTCAAAACATAGTCAGTAAGGAGAGTCAGTCTTCTTGTACTTAAATCGGCATTGTGCCATTTGTATTTAATTCCGATGCAATTTCTGTGCTTCATCGTCAATAAGAAGGACCAAGGGATACAGTAAACCTGGAGTGAAGCATCGGAATCTAAAACTAGTGTCACAGGGATGTTTCACAACATAGACAGTAAGAAGCGTCAGTCTACTTGTACTTAAGTCGGCACTGTGCCTTTTCTATTTAATTCCGATGCAATTTCTGTGTTTCTACGTCAATAAGAAGGTCAGAGGTATACAGTAATCCTGAAGTGAAGCATCGGAATCTATAACTAGTGTCACAGGAATGGTTCAAAGCATAGTCAGTAACAAGAGTCAGTCTTCTTGTACTTAAGTCGCCATTGTGCCTTTTCTATTTAATTTTGATGCAATTTCTGTGTTTCATCGTCAATAAGAAGGTTTAAATGATACAGTAAACCTGGAGTGAAGCATCGGAATCTCTACCTGGTGTCACAGGAATGTTTCTTAACATATACAGTAAGAAGAGTCAGTCTTCTTGTACTTACGTCGACATTGTGCCTTTTCTATTTAATTCCGATGCAATTTCTGTGTTTCATAATCAATAAGAAGGTCAAAGGGATACAATAAACCTGCATCGAAGCATCGGAGTCTATAACTAGTGTCACAGGAATGGTTCAAAACAAAGTCAGTAAGAAGAGTCAGTCTACTTGTACTTTAGTCGGCATTGTGAGTTTTGTATTTAATTCCGATGCACTTATTGTGTTTCATCGTCAATAAGAAGGTCAGAGGGGTACACTAAACCTGGAGTGAAGCATCAGAATCTATAACTAGTGTCAATGGAATGGTTCAAAGCATAGACAGTAAGAAGAGTCAGTGTTCTTGTACTTAAGTCGGCATTGTGCCTTTTGTATTTAATTCCGATGCAATTTCTGTGTTTCATCGTCAATAAGAAGGTCAGAGGGGTAAAGTAAACCTGAAGTGAAGTATCGGAATCTATAGCTAGTGTCACAGGAATGGTTCAAAACATAGTCCGTAAGAAGAGTCAGTCTTCTTGTCCTTAAGTCTTCGTTGTGCCTTTTGTATTTAATTCCAATGCAATTTCTGTGTTTCATCGTCTATAAGAAGGTCCAAGTTATCCAGTAAACCTGGAGTGAAGCTTCGGAATCTGTAACTTTTGTCACAGGTATGGTTCAAACCGTAGACAGTAAGAAGAGTCAGTCTCCTTGTACTTATTCTGCACTGTGCCTTTTGTATTTAATTCCGATGCAATTTCTGTGTTTCATCGTCAATAAGAAGGTCAGAGGGTTACAGTAAACCTGAAGTGAAGCATTGGAATCCATATCTAGAGTCACAGAAATGGTTCAAAACATAGTCAGTAAGAGGAGTTAGTCTTCTTGTAGTTAAGTCGGCGTTGTGCCTTTTGTATTTAATTCCGATGCAATTTCTGTGTTTCATCATCAATAAGAAGGTCCAAGGGATACAGTAAACCTGGAGTGAGGCATCGGAATCTGTAACTAGTGGCACAGGAATGGTTCAAATCATAGACAGTAAGAAGAGTCAGTCTTCTTGTACTTAATTCGGCATTGTGTCTTTTGTATTTAATTCCGATGCAATTTCTGTGTTTCATCGTCAATAAGAAGGTCCAAGGGATACAGTAAACCTCAAGTGAAGCATCGGAATCTATAACGGATGTCACAGGAATGGTTCAAAACATAGTCAGTAGGAAAAGTCGGTCTTCATGTACTTAAGTCGGCATTGTGCCTTTTGTATTTAATTCCGATGCATTTTCTGTGTTTCATCGTCAATAAGAAGGTCCAAGGGATACAGTAAACATGAAGTCAAGCATCGGAATTTATAACTAGTGTCACAGGAATGGTTCAAATCTTAGTCAGTAAGGAGAGTCAGTCTTCTTGTACTTCAGTCGGCATTGTGCCTTTTGTATTTAATTCCGATGCAATTTTTGTGTTTCATCGTCAATAAGAAGGACCATGGGATACAGTAAAACTGGAGTGAAGCATCGGAATCTATACCTAGTGTCACAGGGATGGTTCAAATCATAGACAGTAAGAAGAGTGAGTCCTCTTGTACTTAAGTCGGCATTGTGTCTCTTCTATTTAATTCCGATGCAATTTCTGTTTTTCATCGTCAATAAGAAGGTCAGAGGGATACAGTAATCCTGAAGTGATGCATCGGAATCTATAACTAGTGTCACAGGAATGGTTCAAAGCAAAGTCAGTAAGAAGAGTCAGTCTTCTTGTCCTTAATTCGGCATTGTGCCTTTTGTATTTAATTCCGATGCAATATCTGTGTTTCATCGTCAATAAGTAAGGTCCAAGGGATACAGTAAACCTGGAGTGAAGCATCGGAATCTTTAACTAGTGTCACAGGAATGGTTCAAAGCATAGACAGTAAGAAGAATCAGTCTTCTTGTACTTATTTCTGCTTTGTCATTTTGTAATTAATTTCCATGCAGTTTCTGTGTTTCATCGTCAATAAGAAGGTCCAAGGGATACAGTAAACCTGAAGTGATGCATCGGAATTAATAACTAGTGTCACAGGAATGGTTCAAAACATAGTCAGTAAAGAGAGTCAGCCTTCTTGTACTTAAGTCATCATTGTGCCTTTTGTATTTAATTCCGATGCAATTTCTGTGTTTCATCGTCAATAAGAAGGACCAAGGGATACTGGAAACCTGGAGTGAAGCATCGGAATCTAAACTAGTGTCACAAGGATGGTTCAAAACATAGACAGTAAGAAGAGTCAGTCTTCTTGTACTTAAGTCGGCATTGTGCCTTTTCTATTTAATTCCGATGCAATTTCTGTGTTTCATCGTCAATAAGAAGGTCAGAGGGATACAGTAATCCTTAAGTGAAGCATCGAAATCTATAACTAGTGTCACAGGAATGGTTCATAACATAGTCAGTAAGAAGAGTCAGTCTTCTTGTACTTAATTCGGCATTGTGCCTTTTCTATTTAATTCCGATGCAATTTCTGTGTTTCATCGTCAATAAGAAGGTCCAAGGGATACAGTAAAACTGAAGTGAAGCATCGGAATTTGTAACTAGTGTCACAGGAATGGTTCAAAACATAGTCAGTAAGGAGAGTCAGTCTTCTTGTACTTAAATCGGCATTGTGCCATTTGTATTTAATTCCGTTGCAATTTCTGTGTTTCATCGTCAATAAGAAGGACCAAGGGATACAGTAAACCTGGAGTGAAGCATCGGAATCTGTAAGTAGTGTCACAGGAATGGTTCAAATCATAGACAGTAAGAAGAGTCAGTCTTATTATACTTACGCCGACATTGTGCCTTTTCTATTTAATTGCGATGCAATATCTGTGTTTCATCGTCAATAAGAAGGTCAGAGGGATACAATAAACCTGAAGTGAAGCATCGGAATCTATAAATTGTGTCACAGGATTGGATCAAAGCAAAGTCAGTAAGAAGAGTCAGTCTTCTTGTTCTTAAGTTGGCATTGTGCCTTTTCTATTTAATTCCGATGCAATTTCTGTGTTTCATCGTCAATAAGAAGGTTTAAATGATACAGTAAACCTGGAGTGAAGCATCGGAATCTCTACCTGGTGTCACAGGAATGTTTCTTAACATATACAGTAAGAAGAGTCAGTCTTATTATACTTACGCCGACATTGTGCCTTTTCTATTTAATTGCGATGCAATTTCTGTGTTTCATCGTCAATAAGAAGGTCCAAGGGATACAGTAAAACTGAAGTGAAGCATCGGAATTTGTAACTAGTGTCACAGGAATGGTTCAAAACATAGTCAGTAAGGAGAGTCAGTCTTCTTGTACTTAAATCGGCATTGTGCCATTTGTATTTAATTCCGATGCAATTTCTGTGCTTCATCGTCAATAAGAAGGACCAAGGGATACAGTAAACCTGGAGTGAAGCATCGGAATCTAAAACTAGTGTCACAGGGATGTTTCACAACATAGACACTAAGAAGCGTCAGTCTACTTGTACTTAAGTCGGCACTGTGCCTTTTCTATTTAATTCCGATGCAATTTCTGTGTTTCTACGTCAATAAGAAGGTCAGAGGGATACAGTAATCCTGAAGTGAAGCATCGGAATCTATAACTAGTGTCACAGGAGTGGTTCAAAGCATAGTCAGTAACAAGAGTCAGTCTTCTTGTACTTAAGTCGCCATTGTGCCTTTTCTATTTAATTTTGATGCAATTTCTGTGTTTCATCGTCAATAAGAAGGTTTAAATGATACAGTAAACCTGGAGTGAAGCATCGGAATCTCTACCTGGTGTCACAGGAATGTTTCTTAACATATACAGTAAGAAGAGTCAGTCTCCTTGTACTTACGTCGACATTGTGCCTTTTCTATTTAATTCCGATGCAATTTCTGTGTTTCATAATCAATAAGAAGGTCAAAGGGACACAATAAACCTGCATCGAAGCATCGGAGTCTATAACTAGTGTCACAGGAATGGTTCAAAACAAAGTCAGTAAGAAGAGTCAGTCTACTTGTACTTTAGTCGGCATTGTGAGTTTTGTATTTAATTCCGATGCTCTTATTGTGTTTCATCGTCAATAAGAAGGTCAGAGGGGTACACTAAACCTGGAGTGAAGCATCAGAATCTATAACTAGTGTCAATGGAATGGTTCAAAGCATAGACAGTAAGAAGAGTCAGTGTTCTGGTACTTAAGTCGGCATTGTGCCTTTTGTATTTAATTCCGATGCAATTTCTGTGTTTCATCGTCAATAAGAAGGTCAGAGGGGTAAAGTAAACCTGAAGTGAAGTATCGGAATCTATAGCTAGTGTCACAGGAATGGTTCAAAACATTGTCCGTAAGAAGAGTCAGTCTTCTTGTCCTTAAGTCTTCGTTGTGCCTTTTGTATTTAATTCCAATGCAATTACTGTGTTTCATCGTCTATAAGAAGGTCCAAGTTATCCAATAAACCTGGAGTGAAGCTTCGGAATCTGTAACTTTTGTCACAGGTATGGTTCAAACCGTAGACAGTAAGAAGAGTCAGTCTCCTTGTACTTATTCTGCACTGTGCCTTTTGTATTTAATTCCGATGCAATTTCTGTGTTTCATCGTCATTAAGAAGGACCAAGGGATACAGTAAACCTGGAGTGAAGCATCGGAATCAATAACTAGTGATACAGGGATGGTTCAAAACATAGGTAGTAAGAAGAGTCAGTCTTCTTGTACTTAAGTCGGCATTGTGCCTTTTGTACTTAACTCCGATGCAATTTCTGTGTTTCATCGTCAATAAGAAGGTCAGAGGGATACATTAATCCTGAAGTGAAGCATCGGCATCTATAACTAGTGTCACAGGAATGGTTCAAAACATAGTTAGTAAGAATAGTCAGTCTTCTTGTACTTAAGTCATCATTGTGCATTTTCTGTTTAATTCTGATGCAATTTCTGTGTTTCATCGTGAACATGAATGTCCAAAGGATACAGTAAACCTGGTGTGAAGCATCGGAATCTATAACTAGTGTCACAGGAATGGTTCAAATCATAGACAGTAAGAAGAGTCAGATCTCTTTTACTTAAGTCGGCATCGTGCCTTTTGTATTTAATTCCGATGCAATTTCTGTGTTTCATCGTCAATAAGAAGGTCCAAGGGATACAGTAAGCCTGGAGTGAAGCATCGGAGTCTATAACTAGTGTCACAGGTCTGGTTCAAAAATAGACAGTAAGAAGGGTCAGTCTTCATAAACTTAAGTCGGCATTGTAACTTTACTATTTAATTCCGATGCAATTTCTGTGCTTCATCGTCAATAACAAGGTCCAATGGATACAGTAAACCTGGAGTGAAGCATCGGAATCTATAACTAGTGTCACAGGAATAGTTCAAATAATAGACAGTAAGAAGAGTCAGTCTTCTTCTACTTATGTCGACATTGTGACTTTTCAATTTAATTCCGATGCAATTTCTGTGTTACTTCGTCAGTAAGAAGGACAGAGGCATACAATAAACCTGAAGTGAAACATGGCAATCTATAACTAGTGTCACAGGAATGGTTCAAAATAAAGTCAGTAAGAAGAGTTAGTCTTCATGTGCTTAAGTCGGCATTGTGCCTTTTGTATTTAATTCCGATGCTATTTCTGTGTTTCATCGTCAATAAGAAGGTCCAAGGGATGCAGTAAACCTGCAGTGTAGCATCGGAATCTATAACTAGTGTCAATGGAATGATTCAAAACTTAGACAGTAAGAAGAGTCAGTCTTCTTGTACTTAAGTCGGCATTGTGCCTTTTGTATTTAATTCCGATGCATTTTCTGTGTTTCATCGTCAATAAGAAGGTCCAAGGGATACAGTAAACCTGGAGTGAAGCATCGGAATCTATAACTAGTGTCACAGGAATGGTTCAAATCTTAGTCAGTAAGGAGAGTCAGTCTTCTTGTACTTAAGTCGGCATTGTGCCTTTTGTTTTTAATTCCGATGCAATTTTTGTGTTTCATCGTCAATAAGAAGGACCATGGAATACAGTAAACCTGGAGTGAAGCGTCGGAATCTATACCTAGTGTCACAGGGATGGTTCAAATCATAGACAGTAAGAAGAGTCAGTCTTCTTGTACTTAAGTCGGCATTGTGTCTCTTCTATTTAATTCCGATGCAATTTCTGTGTTTCATCGTCAATAAGTAGGTCAGAGGGATACAGTAATCCTGAAGTGAAGCATCGGAATCTATAACTAGTGTCACAGGAATGGTTCAAAACATAGTCAGTAAGTAGTGTCAGTCTTCTTGTACTTAAGTCGGCATTGTGTCTTTTCTAATCAATTCCGATGCAATTTCTGTGTTTCATCGTCAATAAGAAGGTCAGAGGGATACAATAAACCTGAAGTGATGCATCGGAATCTATAACTAGTGTCACAGGAATGGTTCAAAGCAAAGTCAGTAAGAAGATTCTGTCTTCTTGTCCTTAAGTCGGCATTGTGCCTTTTGTATTTAATTCCGATGCAATATCTGTGTTTCATCGTCAATAAGAAGGTCCAAGGGATACAGTAAACCTGGAGTGAAGCATCGGAATCTTTAACTAGTGTCACAGGAATGGTTCAAAGCATAGACAGTAGGAAGAGTCAGTCTTCTTGTACTTAATTCTGCTTTGTGCATTTTGAAATTAATTTCCATGCAATTTCTGTGTTTCATCGTCAATAAGAAGGTCCAAGGGATACAGTAAACCTGAAGTGATGCATCGGAATCTAAACTAGTGTCACAAGGATGGTTCAAAACATAGACAGTAAGAAGAGTCAGTCTTCTTGTACTTAAGTCGGCATTGTTCCTTTTCTATTTAATTCCGATGCAATTTCTGTGTTTCATGGTCAATAAGAAGGTCAGAGGGATACAGTAATCCTTAAGTGAAGCATCGAAATCTATAACTAGTGTCACAGGAATGGTTCAAAACATAGTCAGTAAGAGGAGTCAGTCTTCCTGTACTTAAGTCGGCATTGTGCCTTTTCTATTTAATTCCGATGCAATTTCTGTGTTTCATCGTCAATAAGATGGTCCAAGGGATACAGTAAACCTGGAGTGAAGCATCGGAATCTATAACTAGTGTCACAGGAATGGTTCAAAACATAGACAGTAAGAAGAGTCAGTCATCTTATACTTACGTCGACATTGTGCCTTTTCTATTTAATTCCGATGCAATTTCTGTGTTTCATCGTCAATAAGAAGGTCAGAGGGATACAATAAACCTGAAGTGAAGCATCGGAATCTATAACTTGTGTCACAGGATTGGATCAAAGCAAAGTCAGTAAGAAGAGTCAGTCTTCTTTTCCTTAAGTTGGCATTGTGCCTTTTGTATTTAATTACGATGCAATTTCTGTGTTTCATCGTCAATAAGAAGGTCCAAGGGATACAGTAAACCTGAGGTGAAGCATCGGAATCTATAACTAGTGTCACAGGGATGTTTCACAACATAGACAGTAAGAAGCGTCACTCTTCTTGTACTTAAGTCGGCACTGTGCCTTTTCTATTTTTTTACGATGCAATTTCTGTGTTTCATCGTCAATAAGAAGGTCAGAGGGATACAGTAATCCTGAAGTGAAGCATCGGAATCTATAACTAGTGTCACAGGAATGGTTCAAAGCATAGTCAGTAACAAGAGTCAGTCTTCTTGTACTTAAGTCGCCATTGTGACTTTTCTATTTCATTTTGATGCAATTTCTGTGTTTCATCGTCAATAAGAAGGTTTAAGGGATACAGTAAACCTGGAGTGAAGCATCGGAACCTCTAACTGGTGTCACAGGAATGGTTCAAAACATAGACAGTAAGAAGAGTCAGCCTTCTTGAACTTACGTCGACATTGTGCCTTTTCTATTTAATTCCGATGCAATTTCTGTGTTTCATAATCAGTAAGAGGGTCAAAGGGATACAATAAACCTGAATCAAAGCATCGGAATCTATAACTAGTGTCACAGGAATGGTTCAAAACAAAGTCAGTAAGAACAGTCAGTCTACTTGTCCTTTAGTCGGCATTGTGCCTTTTCTATTAAATTCCGATGCAATTATTGTGTTTCATCGTCAATAAGAAGGTCAGAGGGGTACAGTAAACCTGGAGTGAAGCATCAGAATCTATAACTAGTGTCAATGGAATGGTTCAAAACATAGTCCGTAAGAAGAGTCAGTCTTCTTGTCCTTAAGTGGGCGTTGTGCCTTTTGTATTTAATTCCAATGCAATTTCTGTGTTTCATCGTCTATAAGAAGGTCCAAGTTATCCAGTAAACCTGGAGTGAAGCTTCGGAATCTGTAACTTGTGTCACATGAATGGTTCAAATCGTAGACAGTAAGAAGAGTCGGTCTCCTTGTACTTAATTCTGCACTGTGCCTTTTGTATTTAATTCCGATGCAATTTCCGTGTTTCATCGTCATTAAGAAGGACCAAGGGATACAGTAAACCTGGAGTGAAGCATCGGAATCAATAACTAGTGACACAGGGATGGTTCAAAACATAGGCAGTAAGAAGAGTCAGTCTTCTTGTACTTAAGTCGGCATTGTGCCTTTTGTACTTAACTCCGATGCAATTTCTGTATTTCATCGTCAATACGAAGGTCAGAGGGATACATTAATCCTGAAGTGAAGCATCGGCATCTATAACTAGTGTCACAGGAATGGTTCAAAACATAGTTAGTAAGAATAGTCAGTCTTCTTGTACTTAAGTCATCATTGTGCATTTTCTGTTTAATTCTGATGCAATTTCTGTGTTTCATCGTCAATATGAATGTCCAAAGGATACAGTAAACCTGGAGTGAAGCATCGGAATCTATAACTAGTGTCACAGGAATGGTTCAAATCATAGACAGTAAGAAGAGTCAGTCTTCTGGTACTTAAGTCAATATTGTGCCCTATTGTATTCAATTTCGGTGCAATTTCTGTGTTTCATCGTCTATAAGAAGGTCAGAGGGATACAGTAACACTGAGGTGATGCATCGGAATCTATAGCTAGTGTCACAGGAATGGTTCAAAGCATAGTCAGTAAGAAGAGTAGGTATTCTTGTCCTTAAGTCGGCATTCTGCCTTTTGTATTTAATTCCGATGCAATTTCTGTGTTTCATCGTCTATAACAAGGACCAAGGGATACTGTAAACCTAAAGTGAAGCATCGGAATCTATAACTAGTGTCACAGGGATGGTTCAAACATAGACAGTAAGAAAAGTCAGTCTTCTTGTACCTAAGTCGGCATTGTGCCTTTTCTATCTTATTCCGATGCAATTTCTGTCTTTCATCGTCAATAAGAAGGTCCGAGGGATACAGTAATCCTGAAGTGAAGCATCGGAATCCGTAACTAGTGTTACAGGAATGGTTCAAAACATAGTCAGTAAGAAGAGTCAGTCTTCGTGTACTTAAGTCGGCATTGTGCCTTTTCTATTTAATTCCGATGCAATTTCTGTGTTTCATCGTCAATAAGAAGGTCCAAGGGAAACAGTAAACCTGGAGTGAAGCATCGGAATCTATAACTAGTGTCACAGGAATGGTTCAAATCATAGACAGTAAGAAGAGTCAGTCTTCTTCTACTTAAGTCGACATTGTGACTTTTCAATTTAATTCCGATGCAATTTCTGTGTTACTTCGTCAGTAAGAAGGTCAGAGGGATACAATAAACCTGAAGTGAAGCATCGCAATCTATAACTAGTGTCACAGGAATGGTTCAAAACACAGACAGTAAGAAGAGTCAGTCTTCGTGTACTTAAGTCAGCATTTTGATTGTTGTATTTAATTCCGATGCAATTTCTGTGTTTCATCGTCAATAAGAAGGTCCAAGGGATGCAGTAAACCTGGAGTGTAGCATCGGAATCTATAACTAGTGTCACAGGAATGGTTCAAAACACAGACAGTAAGAAGAGTCAGTCTTCGTGTACTTAAGTCAGCATTTTGATTGTTGTATTTAATTCCGATGCAATTTCTGTGTTTCATCGTCAATAAGAAGGTCCAAGGGATACAGTAAACCTGGAGTGAAGCATCGGAATCATTAACTAGTGTCAATGGAATGATTCAAAACTTAGATAGTAAGAAGAGTCAGTCTTCTTGTACTTAAGTCGGCATTGTGCCTTTTGCATTTAATTCCGATGCAATTTCTGTGTTTCATCGTCAATATGAAGGTCCAAGGGATACAGTAAACCTGGAGTGAAGCATCGGAATCTATAACTAGTGTCGCAGGACTGGTTCAAATGTATACAGTAAGAAAGGTCAGTCTTCTTAAACTTAAGTCGGCATTGTAACTTTTCTATTTAATTCCGATGTAATTTCTGTGCTTCATCGTCAATAACAAGGTCCAATGGATACAGTAAACCTGGAGTGAAGCATCGGAATCTATAACTAGTGTCAATGGAATGGTTCAAAACATAGACAGTAAGAAGAGTCAGTCTTCTGGTACTTAAGTCGGCATTGTACCTTATTGTATTTAATTCCGATGCAATTTCTGTGTTTCATCGTCAATAAGAAGGTCAGAGGGATACAGTACAACTGAGGTGATGCATCGGAATCTATAGCTAGTGTCACAGGAATGGTTCAAAGCATAGTCAGTAAGAAGAGTAGGTATTCTTGTCCCTAAGTCGGCATTCTGCCTTTTGTATTTTATTCCGATGCAATTTCTGTGTTTCATCGTCAATATGAAGGTCCAAGGGATACAGTAAACCTGGAGTGAAGCATCGGAATCTATAACTAGTGTCACAGGAATGGTTCAAAACATAGATAGTAAGAAGAGTCAGTCTTCTTGTACTTAATTCCGCATTGTGCCTTTTGTATTTAATTCCGATGCAATTTCTGTGCTTCATCGTCAAGAAGAAGGTCCAAGGGATACAGAAAACCTAAAGTGCAGCATTGGAATCTATAACTAGTGTCACAGGGATGGTTAAAAACATAGACAGCAAGAAGAGTCAATCTTCTTGTACTTAAGTCGGCACTGTGCCTTTTGTATTTAATTCCGATGCAATTTCTGTGTTTCATCGTCTATAAGAAGGACCAAGGGATACAGTAAACCTGAAGTGAAGCATCGGAATCTATAACTAGTGTCACAGTAATGGTTCCAAACATAGACAGTGAGAAAAGTCAGTCTTCTTGTACCTAAGTCGGCATTGTGCCTTTTCTATCTTATTCCGATGCAATTTCTGTCTTTCATCGTCAAGAAGAGGGTCCGAGGGATACAGTAATCCTGAAGTGAAGCATCGGAATCCGTAACTAGTGTTACAGGAATGGTTCAAAGCATAGTCAGTAAGAAGAGTCAGTCTTCTTGTAGTTAAGTCGGCATTGTGCCTTTTCTATTTAATTCCGATGCAATTTCTGTGTTTCATCGTCAATAAGAAGGTCCAAGGGAAACAGTAAACCTGGAGTGAAGCATCGGAATCTATAACTAGTGTCACAGGAATGGTTCAAATCATAGACAGTAAGAAGAGTCAGCCTTCTTCTACTTAAGTCGACATTGTGACTTTTCAATTTAATTCCGATGCAATTTCTGTGTTTCATCGTCAATAAGAAGGTATAAGGGATACAGTAAATTTGGAGTGAAGCATCGGAAACTATAACTAGCGTCACAGGAATGGTTCAAATCTTAGACAGTAAGAAGAGTCAGTCTTCTTGTACTTAAGTCGACATTGTGACTTTTCTATTTAATTCCGATGCAATTTCTGTGTTTCTTCGTCAGTAAGAAGGTCAGAGGGTTACAATAAACCTGAAGTGAAGCATGGGAATCTATAACTAGTGTCACAGGAATGGTTCAAAACAAAGTCAGTAAGTAGAGTCAGTCTTCTTGTCCTTAAGTCGGCATTGTGCCTTTTGTATTTAATTCCGATGCAATTTCTGTGTTTCATCGTCAATAAGAAGGTCCAAGGGATACAGTAAACCTGGAGTGAAGCATCGGAAGCCACAACTAGTGTCACAGGGACGGTTCAAAACATAAACAGTAAGATGAGTCAGTATTCTTGTACTTAATTCGGCAATGTGCTTTTTGTATTTATTTCCAATGCAATTTCTGTGCTTCCTCGTCACTAAGACGGTGAGAGAGATACAGTAATCCAGAAATTAAGCATCGGAATCTATAACTAGTGTCACAGGAATGGTTCAAAGCATAGTCAGTCAGAAGAGTCAGTCTTCTTGTAGTTAAGTCGGCATTGTGCCTTTTGTTTTGAATTCCGATGCAATTTCTGTGTTTCATCGTCAATAAGAAGGTCCAAGGGATACAGTAAACCCGAAGTGAAGCATCGGAATCTATAACTAGTGTCACAGGAATGGTTCAAAGCATAGACAGTAGGAAGAGTCAGTCTTCTAGTACTTAAGTCGGCATTGTATCTTTTCTATTTAATTCCGATGCAATTTCTGTATTTCGTCGTCAATAAGGTTGTCAGAGGGATACAGTAAACCTGAAGTGAAGCATCGGAATCTATAACTAGTGTCACAGGAATGTTTCAAAACATAGTCAGTAAGAAGAGTCAGTCTTCTTGTACTTAAGTCGGTATTGTGCCTTTTGTATTTAATTCCGATGCAATTTCTGTGTTTCATCGTCAGTAAGAAGGTCAGAGGGATACAGTAAACCTAAAGTGAAGCTTCGGAATCTATAGCTAGTGTCACAGGAATGGTTGAAAACATAGTCAGTAAGAAGAGTCAGTCTTCTTGTCCTTAAGTCTTCATTGTGCATTTTGTAATTAATTCCGATGCAATTTCTGTGTTTCATCGTCAATAAAAAGGTCCAAGGGATACAGTAAACCTGGAGTGAAGCATCGGAATGTATAACTAGTGTCACAGCAATGGTTCAAAGCATTGACAGTAAGAAGAGTCAGTCTTCTTGTACTTAATTCGTCATTGTGCCTTTTGTATTTAATTCCGATGCAAATTCTGTGTTTCATTGTCAATAAGAAGGTCCAAGGGATACAATAACCCTGGAGTGAAGCATCGGAATCTATAACTAGTGTCAATGGTATGGTTCAAAACATAAACAGTAAGAAGAGTCAGTCTTCTTGTACTTAAGTCGGCATTGTGCCTTTTGTTTTTAATTCCGATGCAATTTCTGTGTTTCATCGTCAATAAGAAGGTCCAAGGGATACAGTAAACCTGGAGTGAAGCATCGGAATCAATAACTGGTGTCACAGGAATGGTTCAAAACATAGACAGTAAGAAGAGTCAGTCTTCTTGTAATTAATTCGTCATTGTGAATTTTGTATTTAATTCCGACGCAAATTCTGTGTTTCATTGTCAATAAGAAGGTCCATGGGATACAGTAAACCTGGAGTGAAGCATCGTAATCTATAACTAGTGTCAGAGGAATGGTTCAAAACAAAGTCAGTAAGAAGAGTCAGTCTTCTTGTACTTAAGTCGGCATTGTACCTTTTCTATTTAATTCCCATGCAATTTCTGTGTTTCATCGTCAATAACAAGGTCCAAAGGATACAGTAAACCTGGAGTGAAGCATCTGAATCTATAACTAGTGTCAATGGAATGGTTCAAAACATAGACATTAAGAAGAGTCAGTCTTCTTGTACTTGAGTCGCCATTGTGCCTTTTGTATTTAATTCCGATGCAATTTCTGTGCTTCATCGTCAATAAGAAGTCAAAGGGATACAGTAAACCTGAAGTGATGCATCGGACTCTATAGCTAGTGTCACAGGAATGGTTCAAAACATAGTCAGTAAGAAGAGTCAGTCTTCTTGTACTTAAGTCATCATTGTGCATTTTCTATTTAATTCTGATGCATTTTCTGTGATTCATCGTCAATAAGAAGGTCAGAGGGATAGATTAAACCTGAAGTGAAGCATCGGAGTCCATAACTAGTGTCACAGGAATGGTTCAAAGCATAGTCAGTAAGAAGAGTCAGTCCTCTTGTACTTAAGTCGGCATTGTGCCTTTGGTATTTAATTCCGAAACAATTTCTGTGTTTCATCGTCAATAAGAAGGTCCAAGGGATACAGTAAACCTGCAGTGAGGCATCGGAATCTGTAACTAGTGTCATAGGGACGGTTCATAACATAGACAGTAAGATGAGTCAGTATTCTTGTACTTAAGTCGGCAATGTGCTTTTTGTATTTATTTCCGATGCAATTTCTGTGTTTCATCGTCACTGAGAAGGTCAGAGGGGTACAGTAATCCTGAAGTTAATATCGGAATCTATAACTAGTGTTACAATAATGGTTCAAAGCATAGTCAGTAAGAAGAGTCAGTCTTCTTGTAGTTAAGTGGGCATTGTGCCTTTTGTATTTAATTCCGATGCAATTTCTGTGTTTCATCGTCAATAAGAAGGTCCAAGGGATACAGTAAACCTGAAGTGAGGCATCGGAATCTATAACTACTGTAACAGGAATGGTTCAAAACATAGACAGTAGGAAGAGTCAGTCTTCTAGTACTTAAGTCGGCATTGTGCCTTTTCTATTTATTTCCGATGCAATTTCTGTGTTTCATCGTCAATAAGACGGTCAGAGGGATACAGTACACCTGAAGTGAAGCATCGGAATCTATAATTATTGCCACAGGAATGGTTCAAATTATAGTCAGTAAGAAGAGTCAGTCTTCTTGTCCTTAAGTCGGCATTGTGCCTCTTGTATTTAATTCCGATGAAATTTCTGTGGTTCATCGTGGATAAGAAGGTCCAAGGGATACAGTAAACCCAGAGTGAAGCATCGGAGTCTACAACTAGTGTCACAGGACTGGTTCAAGAATAGACAGTAAGAAGAAACAGTCTTTTTGTACTTAATTCGGCATTGCGCCTTTTGTATTTAATTCCGATGCAATTTCTGTGTTCCATCGTCAATGAGAAGGTCAGTGGGATAGATTAAACCTGAAGTGAACATCGGAATCCATAACTAGTGTCACACGAATGGTTCAAAACATAATCAGTATGAAAAGTCAGCCTTCTTGTACTTAAGTTGGCATTGTGTCCTTTCTATTTAATTCCGATGCAATTTCTGTGTTTCATCGTCAATAAGAGGGTCCAAGGGATACAGTAAACCTGGAGTGAAGCATCGGAATCTATAACTAGTATCAATGGTATGATTCAAAACATAGACAGTAAGAAGAGTCAGTCTTCTTGTACATAAGTCGGCATTGTGCCTTTTGTATTTAATTCCGATGCAATTTCTGCGTTTCATCGTCAATAAGAAGGTCAGAGGAATACAGTAAACCTGAAGTGAAGCATCGGAATCTATAGCTAGTGTCACAGGAATGGTTCAAAGCATAGTCAGTAAGAAGAGTCAGTCTTCTTGTCCTTAAGTCGGCATTGTGCCTCTTGTATTTAATTCCGATGAATTTTCTGTGTTTCATCGTGGATAAGAACGTCCAAGGGATACAGTAAACCTGGAGTGAAGCATCGGAGTCTACAACTAGTGTCACAGGACTGGTTCAAAAATAGACAGTAAGAAGAAACAGTCTTTTTGTACTTAATTCGGCATTGTGCCTTTTGTATTTATTTCCGATGCAATTTCTGTGTTTCATCGCCACTAAGACGGTGAGAGGGATACAGTAAACCTGGAGTGTAGCATCGGAATCTGTAGCTAGTGTCACAGGAATGGTTCGAATCATAGACAGTAAGAAGAGTAGGTCTTAGTGTACTTAACTCGGCATTTTGCCTTTTGTATTTATTTCCGATGCAATTTTTGTGTTTCATCGTCAATAAGAAGGTCCAAGGGATGCAGTAAACCTGAAGTGAAGCATCGGAATCTATAACTAGTGTCACAGGAATGGTTCAAAACATAGTCAGTAAGAAGAGTCAGTCTTCGTGTACTTATGTCGGCATTGTGCCTTTTGTAATTAATTCCGATGCAATTTCTGTGTTTCATCGTCAATAAGAAGGTCCAAGGGATACAGTAAACCTGGAGCGAAGCATCGGAATGTATAACTAGTGTCACAGGAATGGTTCAAAGCATTGACAGTAAGAAGAGTCAGTTTTCTTGTACTTAATTCGTCATTGTGCATTTTGTATTTAATTCCGATGCAAATTCTGTGTTTCATTGTCAATAAGAAGGTCCAAGGGATACAATTGACCTGGAGTGAAGCATCGGAATCTATCACTAGTGTCAATGGTATGGTACAAAACAGAAACAGTAAGAAGAGTCAGTCTTCTCGTACTTATATCGGCATTGTGCCTTTTGTATTTAATTCCGATGCAATTCCTGTGTTTCATCGTCAATAAGAAGGTCAGAGGGATACAGTAAACCTGAAGTGAAGCATCGGAATCTATAGCTGGTGTCAGAGGAATGGTTGAAAACATAGTCAGTAAGAAAAGTAAGTCTTCTTGTCCTTAAGTCTGCATTGTGCCTTTTGTATTTAATTCCGATGCAATTTCTGTGTTTCTTCGTCAATAAGATGGTCCAAGGGATACAGTAAACCTGGAGTGAGGCATCGGAATCAATAACTAGTGTCACAGGAATGGTTCAAAACATAGACAGTAAGAAGAGTCAGTCTTCTTGTAATTAATTCGTCATTGTGCCGTTTGCATTTAATTCCGATGCAAGTTCTGTGTTTCATTGTCAATAAGAAGGTCCAAGGGATACAGTAAACCTGGAGTGAAGCATCGTAATCTACAACTAGTGTCACAGGAATGGTTCAAAACAAAGTCAGTAAGAAGAGTCAGTCTTCTTGTACTTAAGTCGGCATTGTACCTTTTCTATTTAATTCCCATGCAATTTCTGTGTTTCATCGTCAATAACAAGGTCCAAAGGATACAGTAAACCTGGAGTGAAGCATCTGAATCTATAACTAGTGTCAATGGAATGGTTCAAAACATAGACATTAAGAAGAGTCAGTCTTCTTGTACTTAAGTCGGCATTGTGCCTTTTGTATTTAATTCCGATGCAATTTCGGTGCTTCATCGTCAATAAGAAGACAGAGGGATACAGTAAACCTGAAGTGATGCATCGGACTCTATAGCTAGTGTCAAAGGAATGGTTAAAAACATAGTCAGTAAGAAGAGTCAGTCTTCTTGTCCTTAAGTCGGCATTATGCCTTTTGTACTTAATTCCGATGCAATTTCTGTGTTTCATCGTCAATATGAAGGTCAGAGGGATACAGAAATCCTGAAGTGAAGCATCGGAATCTATAGCTAATGTCACAGGAGTGGTTCCAATCATAGTCAGTAAGAATAGTCAGTCTTCTTGTACTTAAGACATTATTGTGCATTTTCTATTTAATTCTGATGCAATTTCTGTGTTTCATCGTCAACAAGAAGGTCCAAGGGATACAGTAAACCTGGAGTGAAGCATCGGAGTCTATAACTAGTGTCACAGGACTGGTTCAAAAATAGACAGTAAGAAGAGTCAGTCTTCTTGTACTTAATTCGGCATTGTGCACTTTGTATTTAATTCCGATGCAATTTCTGTGTTTCATCGTCAATAAGAAGGTCAGAGGGATAGATTAAACCTGAAGTGAAGCATCGGAATCCATAACTAGTGTCACAGGAATGGTTCAAAACATAGTCAGTAAGAAGAGTCAGTCCTCTTGTACTTAAGTCGGCATTGTGCCTTTGGTATTTAATACCGAAACAATTTCTGTGTTTCATCGTCAATAAGAAGGTCCAAGGGATACAGTAAACCTGGAGTGAGGCATCGGAATCAGTAACTAGTGTCACAGGGACGGTTCATAGCATAGACAGTAAGATGAGTCAGTATTCTTGTACTTAAGTCGGCAATGTGCTTTTTGTATTTATTTCCGATGCTATTTCTGTGATCATCGTCACTGAGAAGGTCAGAGGGGTACAGTAATCCTGAAGTTAATATCGGAATCTATAACTAGTGTTACAATAATGGTTCAAAGCATAGTCAGTAAGAAGAGTCAGTCTTCTTGTAGTTAAGTGGGCATTGTGCCTTTTGTATTTAATTCCGATGCAATTTCTGTGTTTCATCGTCAATAAGAAGGTCCAAGGGATACAGTAAACCTGAAGTGAGGCATCGGAATCTATAACTACTGTAACAGGAATGGTTCAAAACATAGACAGTAGGAAGAGTCAGTCTTCTAGTACTTAAGTCGGCATTGTGCCTTTTCTATTTATTTCCGATGCAATTTCTGTGTTTCATCGTCAATAAGACGGTCAGAGGGATACAGTACACCTGAAGTGAAGCATCGGAATCTACAACTAGTGCCACAGGAATGGTTCAAATTATAGACAGTAAGAAGAGTCAGTCTTCTTGTCCTTAAGTCGGCATTGTGCCTCTTGTATTTAATTCCGATGAAATTTCTGTGTTTCATCGTGGATAAGAAGGTCCAAGGGATACAGTAAACCTGGAGTGAAGCATCGGAGTCTACAACTAGTGTCACAGGACTGGTTCAAAAATAGACAGTAAGAAGAAACAGTCTTTTTGTATTTAATTCGGCATTGTGCCTTTTGTATTTTATTCCGATGCAATTTCTGTGTTTCATCGTCAATAAGAAGGTCAGAGCGATACAGTAAACCTGAAGTGAAGCATCGGAATCCATAACTAGTGTCACAGGAATGGTTCAAAACATAGTCAGTAAGAAGAGTTAGTATTCTTGTACTTAATTTGGCATTGTGCCTTTTGTATTTATTTCCGATGCAATTTCTGTGTTTCATCGCCACTAAGACGGTGAGAGGGATACAGTAAACCTGAAGTGAAGCATCGGAATCTATAACTAGAGTCACAGGAATGGTTCAAATCATAGACAGTTGGAGGAGTCAGTCTTCTTGTCCTTAAGTCGGCATTGTGCCTTTTGGATTTAATTCCGATGCAATTTCTGTGTTTCATCGCCAATAAGAAGGTCCAAGGGGTACAGTAAAATTGGAGTGTAGCATCGGAATCTGTAACGAGTGTCACAGGAATGGTTCGAATCATAGACAGTAAGAAGAGTCAGTCTTAGTGTACCTAACTCGGCTTTTTGCATTTTGTATTTAATTCCGATGCAATTTTTGTGTTCCATCGCCAATAAGAAGGTCCAAGGGATACAGTAAACCTGAAGTGAAGCATCGGAATCCATAACTAGTGTCACAGGGATGGTTCAAAACATAGACAGTGAGAAGAGTCCGTCTTCTTGTACCTAAGTCAGCATTGTGCCATTTCTATTTAATTCCGATGCAATATCTGTGTTTCATCGTCAATAAGAAGGTCAGGGGGATACAGTAATCCTGAAGTGAAGCATCGGAATCTATAACTAGTGTCACAGGAATGGTTCAAAACATAGTCAGTAAGAAGAGTCACTCTTCTTGTCCTTAAGTCGGCATTGTGCATTTTTTATTTATTTCCGATGAAATTGCTGTGTTTCATCGTCAATAAGAAGGTCCAAGGGACACAGTAAACCTGGAGAGTAGCATTGGAATCTATAACTAGTGTCACAGGAATGGTTCAGAACATAGACAGTAAGAATAGTCAGTCTACGTGTACTTAACTCGGCATTCTGATTGTTGTATTTAATTCCGATGCAATTTCTGTTATTCATCGTCATTAAGAAGGTCCAAGGGATACCGTGAACCTGGAGTGAAGCATTGGAATCTATAACTAGTGTCAATGGAATGATTCAAAGCATAGACAGTAAGAGGAGTCAGTCTTCTTGTACTTAAGTTGGCATTGTGCCTTTTGTATTCCGATGCAATTTCTGTGTTTCGTCGTCAATAACAAGGTCAGAGGGGTACAGTAAACCTGGAGTGAAGCATCGGAGTCTATAACTAGTGTCACAGGAATGGTTCAAAGCATTGACAGTAAGAAGAGTGAGTCTTCTTGTACCTAATTCGTCATTGTGCCTTTTGTATTTAATTCCGATGCAAGTTCTGTGTTTCATTGTCAATAAGAAGGTCGAAGCGATACAATAAACCTGGAGTGAAGCATCGGAATCTATAACTAGTGTCAATGGTATGGTTCAAAACACAAACAGTAAGAAGAGTCAGTCTTCTTGTACTTAAGTCGGCATTGTGCCTTTTGTATTTAATTCCGATGCAATTTCTGTGTTTCATCGATAATAAGAAGGTCAGAGGGATACAGTAAACCAGAAGTGAAGCATCGGAATCTATAGCTGGTGTCACAGGAATGGTTGAAAACATAGTCAGTAAGAAGAGTCAGTCTTCTTGTCCTTAAGTCGGCATTGTGCCTTTTGTATTTAATTCCGATGCAATTTCTGTGTTTCATCGTCAATAAGAAGGTCCAAGGGATACAGTAAACCTGGAGTGAGGCATCGGAATCAATAACTAGTGTCACAGGAATGGTTCAAAACATAGACAGTAAGAAGAGTCAGTCTTCTTGTAATTAATTCGTCATTGTGCCTTTTGTTTTTAATTCCGATGCACATTCTGTGTTTCATTGTCAATAAGAAGGTCCAAGGGATACAGTAAACCTGGAGTGAAGCATCGTAATCTACAACTAGTGTCACAGGAATGGTTCAAAACAAAGTCAGTAAGAAGAGTCAGTCTTCTTGTACTTAAGTCGGCATTGTACCTTTTCTATTTAATTCCCATGCAATTTCTGTGTTTCATCGTCAATAACAAGGTCCAAAGGATACAGTAAACCTGGAGTGAAGCATCTGAATCTATAACTAGTGTCAATGGAATGGTTCAAAACATAGACATTAAGAAGAGTCAGTCTTCTTGTACTTAAGTCGGCATTGTGCCTTTTGTATTTAATTCCGATGCAATTTCTGTGCTTCATCGTCAATAAGAAGTCAGAGGGATACAGTAAACCTGAAGTGATGCATCGGACTCTATAGCTAGTGTCACAGGAATGGTTCAAAACATAGTCAGTAAGAAGAGTCAGTCTTCTTGTCCTTAAGTCGGCATTATGCCTTTTGTACTTAATTCCCATGCAATTTCTGTGTTTCATCGTCAATATGAAGGTCAGAGGGATACAGAAATCCTTAAGTGAAGCACCGGAATCTATAGCTAGTGTCACAGGAATGTTTCAAATGATAGTCAGTAAGAATAGTCAGTCTTCTTGTACTTAAGACATCATTGTGCATTTTCTAGTTAATTCTGATGCAATTTCTGTGTTTCATCGTCAATAAGAAGGTCCAAGGGATACAGTAAACCTGGAGTGAAGCATCGGAATCTATAACTAGTGTCACAGGAATGGTTCAAATCATAGACAGTAAGAAGAGTCAGACATCTTTTCCTTGGGTCGGCATTGTGCCTTTTGTATTTAATTCCGATGCAATTTCTGTGTCTCATCGTCAATAAGAAGGTCAAAGGGATACAGTAAACCTGGAGTGAAGCATCGGAGTCTATAAGTAGTGTCACAGGACTGGTTCAAAAATAGACAGTAAGTAGACCCAGTCTTCTTGTACTTAATTCGGCATTGTGCCTTTTGTATTTAATTCCGATGCAATTTCTGAGTTTCATCGTCAATGAGAAGGTCAGTGGGATAGATTAAACCTGAAGTGAACATCGGAATCCATAACTAGTGTCACAGGAATGGTTCAAAACATAGTCAGTATGAAGAGTCAGTCCTCTTGTACTTAAGTCGGCATTGTGCCTTTGGTATTTAATTCCGATGCAATTTCTGTGTTTCATCGTCAATAAGAAGGTCCAAGGGATACAGTAAATCTGGAGTGAGGCATCGGAATCTGTAACTAGTGTCACAGGGACGGTTCATAACATAGACAGTAAGATGAGTCAGTATTCTTGTACTTAAGTCGGCAATGTGCCTTTGGTATTTATTTCCGATGCAATTTCTGTGCTTCATCGTCACTGAGAAGGTCAGAGGGGTACAGTAATCCTGAAGTTAAGCATCAGAATCCATAACTAGTGTTACAATAATGCTTCAAAGCATAGTCAGTAAGAAGAGTCAGTCTTCTTGTAGTTAAGTCGGAATGTGCCTTTTATATTGAATTCCGATGCAATTTCTGTGTTTCATCGTCAATAAGAAGGTCCAAGGGATACAGTAAACCTGAAGTGAAGCATCGGAATCTATAACTAATGTAACAGGAATGGTTCAAAACATAGACAGTAGGGAGAGTCAGTCTTCTAGTACTTAAGTCGGCATTGTGCCTTTTCTTTTTATTTCCGATGCAATTTCTGTGTTTCATCGTCAATAAGACGGTCAGAGGGATACAGTACACCTGAAGTGAAGCATCGGAATCTATAATTATTGCCACAGGAATGGTTCAAATTATAGTCAGTAAGAAGAGTCAGTCTTCTTGTCCTTAAGTCGGCATTGTGCCTCTTGTATTTAATTCCGATGAAATTTCTGTGGTTCATCGTGGATAAGAAGGTCCAAGGGATACAGTTAACCCAGAATGAAGCATCGGAGTCTACAACTAGTGTCACAGGACTGGTTCAAGAATAGACAGTAAGAAGAAACAGTCTTTTTGCACTTAATTCGGCATTGTGCCTTTTGTATTTAATTCCGATGCAATTACTGTGTTTCATCGTCAATGAGAAGGTCAGTGGGATAGATTAAACCTGAAGTGAACATCGGAATCCATAACTAGTGTCACACGAATGGTTCAAAACATAATCAGTATGAAAAGTCAGCCTTCTTGTACTTAAGTCGGCATTGTGCCCTTTCTATTTAATTCCGATGCAATTTCTGTGTTTCATCGTCAATAAGAGGGTCCAAGGGATACAAAAAACCTGGAGTGAAGCATCGGAATCTATAACTAGTATCAATGGTATGATTCAAAACATAGACAGTAAGAAGAGTCAGTCTTCTTGTACATAAGTCGGCATTGTGCCTTTTGTATTTAATTCCGATGCAATTTCTGTGTTTCATCGTCAATAAGAAGGTCAGAGGAATACAGTAAACCTGAAGTGAAGCATCGGAATCTATAGCTAGTGTCACAGGAATGGTTCAAAGCATAGTCAGTAAGAAGAGTCAGTCTTCTTGTCCTTAATTCGGCATTGTGCCTTTTGTATTTAATTCCGATGACATTTCTGTGTTTCATCGTCAATAAGAAGGTCCAAGGGACACAGTAGAGCTGGAGTGAACCATCGGAGTCTATAACTAGTGTCACAGGAATGTTTCAAACATAGGCAGTAAGAAGAGTAAGTCTTCTTGTACTTAGGTCGACATTGTGCCTTTTCTATTTAATTCCGCTGCAATTTCTGTGTTTCATCGTCAATAAGAAGGACACAGGGATACAATAAACCTGAAGTGAAGCATCGGAATCTATAACTAGTGTCAGAGGAATGGTTCAAACATAGGCAGTAAGAAGAGTAAGTCTTCTTGTACTTAAGTCGACATTGTGCCTTTTCTATTTAATTCCGATGCAATTTCTGTGTTTCATTGTCAATAAGAAGGACAGAGGTATACAGAAAACCTGAAGTGAAGCATCAGAATCTATAACTAGTGTCACAGGAATGGTTCAAAACATAGTTAGTAAGAAGAGTCTGTCTTCTTGTACTTAAGCCGGCATTGTGCCTTTTCTGTTTAATTCCGATGCAATTTCTGTGTCTCATCGTCAATCAAAAGGTCCAAGGGATACAGTAAACCTGGAGTGAAGCATCGGAGTCTATAACTAGTGTCACAGGAATGGTTCAAACATAGGCAGTAAGAAGAGTAAGTCTTCTTGTACTTAAGTCGACATTGTGCCTTTTCTATTTAATTCCGATGCAATTTCTGTGTTTCATCGTCCATAAGAAGGACAGAGGTATAGAATAAACCTGAAGTGAAGCATCGGAATATATAACTAGTGTCACAGGAATGGTTCAAAACAAAGTCAGTAAGAAGAGTCAGTCTTCTTGTCCTTAAGTCGGCATTGTGCCTTTTGTATTTAATTCCGATGCAATTTCTGTGCCTCATCGTCAATAAGAAGGTCCAAGGGATACAGTAAACCTGAAGTGATGCATCGGAATCTATAGCTAGTGTCACAGGAATGGTTCAAAACATAGTCAGTAACAAGAATCAGTCTTCTTGTCCTTAATTCGGCATTGTGCCATTTGTATTTACTTCTGATGCAATTTTTGTGTTTCATCGTCAATAAGAAGGTCCAAGGGATACAGTAAACCTGAAGTGAAGCATCGGAATCTATAACTAGTGTCACTGGAATGGTTCAAAACATAGTCAGTAAGAAGAATCAGTCTTCTTGTACTTAAGTCGGCAATGTGCCCTTTCTATTTAATTCCGACGCTATTTCTGTCTTTCATCGTCAATAAGAAGGTCCAAGGGATACAGTAAACCTGGAGTGAAGCATCGGAATCTAAAGCTAGTGTCAATGGTATGATTCAAAACATAGACAGTAAGAAGAGTCAGTCTTCTTGTACTTAAGTCGGCATTGTGCCTTTTGTATTTAATTCCGATGCAATTTCTGTGCCTCATCGTCAATAAGAAGGTCACAGGGATACAGTAAACCTGAAGTGAAGCATCGGAATCTATAGCTAGTGTCACAGGAATGGTTCAAAACATAGTCAGTAAGAAGAGTCAGTCTTCTTGTCCTTAATTCGGCATTGTGCCTTTTGTATTTAATTCCAATGCAATTTCTGTGTTTCATCGTCGATAGGAAGCTCCAACGGATACAGTAATCCTGGAGTGAAGCATCGGAATCTATAACTTGTGTAACAGGAATGGTTCAAACTATAGACAGTAAGAAGAGTCAGTCTTCGTGTACTTAAGTCGGCATTTTGCCTTTTGTATTTAATTCCGATGCAATTTCTGTGTTTCATCGTCAATAAGAAAGTCAAAGGGATACAGTAAACCTGGAGTGAAACATCGGAATCTATAACTAGTGTCACAGGAATGGTTCAAAACATAGACAGTAAGAAGAGTCAGTCTTCTTGTACTTAAGTCGGCATTGTACCTTTTCTATTTAATTCCGATGCAATTTCTGTGTTTCATCGTCAACAACAAGGTCCAAAGGATACAGTAAACATGGAGTGAAGCATCTGAATCTATAACTTGTGTCAATGGAATGGTTCAAAACATAGACAGTAAGAAGAGTCAGTCTTCTTGTTCTTAATTCGTCATTGTGCCTTTTGTATTTAATTCTGATGCAATTTCTGTGTTACATCGTCAATAAGAAGGTCCAAGGTATATACAGTAAACCTGAAGTGAAGCATCGGAATCTATAACTAGGGTCACAGGAATGGTTCAAAACATAGTTAGTAAGAAGAGTCTGTCTTCTTGTACTTAAGTCCGCATTGTGCCTTTTCTATTTAATTCCGATGCAATTTCTGTGTTTCATCGTCAATAAGAAGGTCCAAGGGATGCAGTAAACCTGGAGTGAAGCATCGGAGTCTATAACTAGTGCCACAGGAATGGTTCAAAACATAGTCAGTAAGAAGAGTCAGTATTCTTGTCCTTAATTCGGCATTGTGCCTTTTGTATTTAATTCCGATGCAATTTCTGTGTTTCATCGTCGATAAGAAGGTCCAACGGATACACTAAACCTGGAGTGTAGCATCGGAACCTATAACTAGTGTAACAGGAATGGTTCAAAGCATAGACAGTAAGAAGAGTCAGTCTTCGTGTATTTAAGTCGGCATTTTGCCTTTTGTATTTAATTCCGATGCAATTTCTGTGTTTCATTGTCAATAAGAAGGTCCAAGGGATACAGTGAACCTGAGGTGAAGCATCGGAATCTACAACTAGTGTCACAGTAATGGTTCAAAACATAGTCAGTAATAAGAGTCAGTCTTCTTGTACTTATATCGTCATTGTACCTTTTCTATTTAATTCCGATGCAATTTCTGTGTTTCATCGTCAACAACAAGGTCCAAAGGATACAGTAAACATGGAGTGAAGCATCTGAATCTATAACTTGTGTCAATGGAATGGTTCAAAACATAGACAGTAAGAAGAGTCAGTCTTCTTGTACTTAAGTCGGCATTGTGACTTTTGTATTTAATTCCGATGCAATTTCTGTGTTCCATCGTCAATAAGAAGGTCACAGGGATACAGAAAACCTGAAGTGATGCATCGGAATCTATAGCTAGTGTCACAGGAATGGTTCAAACAAAGTCAGTAAGAAGAGTCAGTCTTCTTGTCCTTAAGTCGGCATTGTGCCTTATCTTTTTAATTCAGATGCAATTTCTGTGTTTCATCGTCAATAAGAAGGTCCAACGGATACAGTAAACCTGGAGTGTAGCATCGGAATATATAACTAGTGTAACAGGAATGGTTCAAAACATAGGCAGTAAGATGAGTCAGTCTTGGTGTACTTAAGTCGGCATTTTGCCTTTTGTATTTAATTCCGATGCAATTTCTGTGTTTCAACGTCAATAGGAAGGTCCAAGGGATACAGTAAACCTGATGTGAAGCATGGGAATCTATAACTAGTGTCACAGGAATGGTTCAAAACATAGACAGTAGGAAGAGTCAGTCTCCTAGTACTTAAGTCGGAATTGTGACTTTTCTATTTATTTCCGATGCAATTTCTGTGTTTCATCGTCAATAAGACGGTCAGAGGAATACAGTACACCTGAAGTGAAGCATCGGAATCTATAACTTGTGTCACAGGAATGGTTCAAAACATAGACAGTTGGAACAGTCAGACTTCTTGTACTTAAGTTGCCATTGTGCCATTCGTATTTAATTCCGATACAATTTCTGTGTTTCACCGACAATTAGAAAGTCAGAGGGATACTGTAAATATGAAGTGAAGCATCGGAATCCATAACTAGTGTCACAGGAATGGTTCAAACATAGACAGTAAGAAGAGTCAGTCTTCTTGTACTTAAGTCGGCATTGTGCCTTTTATATTTAATTCCGATGCAATATCTGTGTTTCATCGTCAATAAGAATGTCAGAGGGATACAGTAAAACTGAAGTGAAGCATCGGAATCTATAACTAGTGCCACAGGAATGGTTCAAATTATAGTCAGTAAGAAGAGTCAGTCTTCTTGTCCTTAAGTCGGCATTGTGCCTCTTGTATTTAATTCCGATGCATTTTGTGTGTTTGATCGTCAATAAGAAGGTCCAAGGGATACAGTAAACCTGGAGTGAAGCATCGGAATCTATAACTAGTGTCACAGTAATGGTTCAAAACATAGACAGTAAGAAGAGTCAGACGTCTTGTACTTAAGTCGGCATTGTGCCTTTTGTATTTAATTCCGATGCTATTTCTGTGTTTCATCGTCAATAAGAAGGTCAGAGGGATACAGTAAACCGGAAGTGAACCATCGGAACCCAAATCTAGTGTCACAGGAATGGTTCAAAGCATAGACAGAAGGAAGAGTCAGTCTTCTTGTACTTAAGTCGGCATTGTGCCTTTTCTGTTTAATTTCAATGCAATTTCTGTGTTTCATCGTCAATAAGAAGGTCCAAGGTATACAGTAAACCTGAAGTGAAGCATTGGAATCTATAACTAGTGTCAAGGGAATGGTTCAAAACATAGTCAGTAAGAAGAGTCAGTCTTCTAGTACTTATGTCGGCATTGTGAATTTTCTATTTAATTCCGACGCAAATTCTGTGTTTCATCGTCAATTAGAAGGTCCAAGGGATACAGTAAACCTGGAGTGAAGCATCGGAATCTATAACTAGTGTCACAGGAATGGTTCAAAACATAGACAATAAGAAGAGTCTGTCTTCTTGTACTTAAGTCGACATTGTGCCTTTTCTGTTTAATACCGATGCAATTTCTGTGTTTCGTCGTCAATAAGAGGGTCAGAGGGATACAATAAACCTAAAGTGAAGCATCGGAATCTATAACTAGTGTCACAGGAATGGTTCAAAACATAGTCAGTAAGAACAGTCAGTCTTCTTTTCCTTATGTCGGCATTGTGCATTTTGTATTTAATTCCGATGCAATTTCTGTGTTTCATCGTCAATAAGAACGTCCAAGGTATACAGTAAACCTGAAGTGAAGCATCGGAATCTATAACTAGTGCCACAGGAATGGTTCAAAACATAGTCAGTAAGAAGAGTCAGTCTTCTTGTACTTAAGTCGGCAATGTGCCCTTTCTATTTAATTCCGACGCTATTTCTGTCTTTCATCGTCAATAAGAAGGTCCAAGGGATACAGTAAACCTGGAGTGAAGCATCGGAATCTAAAGCTAGTGTCAATGGTATGATTCAAAACATAGGCAGTAAGAAGAGTCAGTCTTCTTGTACTTAAGTCGGCATTGTGCCTTTTGTATTTAATTCCGATGCAATTTCTGTGCCTCATCGTCAATAAGAAGGTCACAGGGATACAGTAAACCTGAAGTGAAGCATCGGAAACTATAGCTAGTGTCACAGGAATGGTTCAAAACATAGTCAGTAAGAAGAGTCAGTCTTCTTGTCCTTAATTCGGCATTGTGCCTTTTGTATTTAATTCCGATGCAATTTCTGTGTTTCATCGTCGATAGGAAGGTCCAACGGATACAGTAAACCTGGAGTGAAGCATCGGAATCTATAACTTGTGTAACAGGAATGGTTCAAAATATAGACAGTAAGAAGAGTCAGTCTTCGTGCACTTAAGTCGGCATTTTGCCTTTTGTATTTAATTCCGATGCAATTTCTGTGTTTCAACGTCAATAGGAAGGTCCAAGGGATACAGTAAACCTGAAGTGAAGCATGGGAATCTATAACTAGTGTCACAGGAATGGTTCAAAACATAGACAGTAGGAAGAGTCAGTCTCCTAGTACTTAAGTCGGAATTGTGACTTTTCTATTTATTTCCGATGCAATTTCTGTGTTTCATCGTCAATAAGACGGTCAGAGGAATACAGTACACCTGAAGTGAAGCATCGGAATCTATAACTTGTGTCACAGGAATGGTTCAAAACATAGACAGTTGGAACAGTCCGACTTCTTGTACTTAAGTTGCCATTGTGCCATTCGTATTTAATTCCGATACAATTTCTGTGTTTCACCGACAATAAGAACGTCAGAGGGATACTGTAAATATGAAGTGAAGCATCGGAATCCATAACTAGTGTCACAGGAATGGTTCAAACATAGACAGTAAGAAGAGTCAGTCTTCTTGTACTTAAGTCGGCATTGTGCCTTTTGTATTTAATTCCGATGCAATATCTGTGTTTCATCGTCAATAAGAAGGTCAGAGGGATACAGTA
This sequence comes from Schistocerca piceifrons, assembly GCF_021461385.2. NCBI lineage: Eukaryota > Metazoa > Arthropoda > Insecta > Orthoptera > Acrididae > Schistocerca > Schistocerca piceifrons. The sequence continues at coordinate 757,766 of NW_025727784.1, forward strand.
AAACTGAAGTGAAGCATCGGAATTTATAACTAGTGCCACAGGAATGGTTCAAATTATAGTCAGTAAGAAGAGTCAGTCTTCTTGTCCTTAAGTCGGCATTGTGCCTTTTGTATTTAATTCCGATGCAATTTCTGTGTTTCATCGTCAATAAGAAGGTCCAACGGATACAGTAAACATGGAGTGTAGCATCGGAATCTATAACTAGTGTAACAGGAATGGTTCAAAACATAGGCAGTAAGAAGGGTCAGTCTTCTTGTACTTAAGTCGGCATTGTGCCCTTTCTATATAATTCCGATGCTATTTCTGTGTTTCATCGTCAATACGAAGGTCCAAGGGATACAGTAAACCTGGGGTGAAGGATCGGAATCTATAACTAGTGTCAATGGTATGATTCAAAACATAGACAGTAAGAAGAGTCACTCTTCTTGTACTTAAGTCGGCATTGTGCCTTTTGTATTTAATTCCGATGCAATTTCTGTGCTTCATCGTCAATAAGAAGGTCAGAGGGATACAGTAAACCTGAAGTGAAGCATCGGAATCTATAGCTAGTGTCACAGGAATGGTTCAAAACATAGTCAGTAAGAAGAGTCAGTCTTCTTGTCCTTAATTCGGCATTGTGCCTTTTGTATTTAATTCCGATGCAATTTCTGTGTTTCATCGTCGATAAGAAGGTCCAATGGATACAGTAAACCTGGAGTGTAGCATCGGAACCTGTAACTAGTGTAACAGGAATGGTTCAAAACATAGACAGTAAGAAGAGTCAGTCTTCGTGTATTTAAGTCGGCATTTTGCCTTTTGTATTTAATTCCGATGCAATTTCTGTGTTTCATCGTCAATAAGAAGGTCCAAGGGATACAGTGAACCTGAGGTGAAGCATCGGAATCTACAACTAGTGTCACAGTAATGGTTCAAAACATACTCAGTAATAAGAGTCAGTCTTCTTGTACTTATATCGTCATTGTACCTTTTCTATTAAATTCCGATGCAATTTCTGTGTTTCATCGTCAACAACAAGGTCCAAAGGATACAGTAAACCTGGAGTGAAGCATCTTAATCTATAACTTGTGTCAATGGAATGGTTCAAAACATAGACAGTAAGAAGAGTCAGTCTTCTTGTACTTAAGTCGGCATTGTGACTTTTGTATTTAATTCCGATGCAATTTCTGTGTTCCATCGTCAATAAGAAGGTCACAGGGATACAGAAAACCTAAAGTGATGCATCGGAATCTATAGCTAGTGTCACAGGAATGGTTCAAACAAAGTCAGTAAGAAGAGTCAGTCTTCTCGTCCTTAAGTCGGCATTGTGCTTTATCTTTTTAATTCTGATGCAATTTCTGTGTTTCATCGTCAATAAGAAGGTCCAACGGATACAGTAAACCTGGAGTGTAGCATCGGAATTTATAACTAGTGTAACAGGAATGGTTCAAAACATAGGCAGTAAGAAGAGTCAGTCTTCGTGTACTTAAGTCGGCATTTTGCCTTTTGTATTTAATTCCGATGCAATTTCTGTGTTTCAACGTCAATAGGAAGGTCCAAGGGATACAGTAAACCTGAAGTGAAGCATGGGAATCTATAACTAGTGTCACAGGAATGGTTCAAAACATAGACAGTAGGAAGAGTCAGTCTCCTAGTACTTAAGTCGGAATTGTGACTTTTCTATTTATTTCCGATGCAATTTCTGTGTTTCATCGTCAATAAGACGGTCAGAGGAATACAGTACACCTGAAGTGAAGCATCGGAATCTATAACTTGTGTCACAGGAATGGTTCAAAACATAGACAGTTGGAACAGTCAGACTTCTTGTACTTAAGTTGCCATTGTGCCATTCGTATTTAATTCCGATACAATTTCTGTGTTTCACCGACAATATGAAAGTCAGAGGGATACTGTAAATATGAAGTGAAGCATCGGAATCCATAACTAGTGTCACAGGAATGGTTCAAATATAGACAGTAAGAAGAGTCAGTCTTCTTGTACTTAAGTCGGCATTGTGCCTTTTGTATTTAATTCCGATGCAATATCTGTGTTTCATCGTCAATAAGAAGGTCAGAGGGATACAGTAAAACTGAAGTGAAGCATCGGAATCTATAACTAGTGCCACAGGAATGGTTCAAATTATAGTCAGTAAGAAGAGTCAGTCTTCTTGTCCTTAAGTCGGCATTGTGCCTCTTGTATTTAATTCCGATGCATTTTGTGTGTTTGATCGTCAATAAGAAGGTCCAAGGGATACAGTAAACCTGGAGTGAAGCATCGGAATCTATAACTAGTGTCACAGTAATAATTCAAAACATAGACAGTAAGAAGAGTCAGACGTCTTGTACTGAAGTCGGCATTGTGCATTTTGTATTTAATTCCGATGCAATTTCTGTGTTTCATCGTCAATAAGAAGGTCAGAGGGATACAGTAAACCGGAAGTGAAGCATCGGAACCCAAATCTAGTGTCACAGGAATGGTTCAAAGCATAGACAGAAGGAAGAGTCAGTCTTCTTGTACTTAAGTCGGCATTGTGCCTTTTCTGTTTAATTTCAATGCAATTTCTGTGTTTCATCGTCAATAAGAAGGTCCAAGGTATACAGTAAACCTGAAGTGAAGCATTGGAATCTATAACTAGTGTCAAGGGAATGGTTCAAAACATAGTCAGTAAGAATAATCAGTCTTCTTGTACTTAAGTCATCATTGTGCATTTTATATTTAATTCTGATGCAATTTCTGCGTTTCATCATTAATAAGAAGGTCCAAGGGATGCAGTAAACCTGGAGTGAAGCATCGGAATCTATAACTGGTGTCACAGGAATGGTTCAAATCATAGACAGTAAGAAGAGTCAGACTTCTTTTCCTTAAGTCATCATTGTGCCCTTAGTATTTAATTCCGATGCAATTTCAGTGTTTCATCGTCAATAAGAAGGTCAGAGGGATACAGTAATCCTGAAGTGAAGCATCGAATCTACAACTAGTGTCACAGGAATGGTTCAAAGCATAGTCAGTAAGAATAATCAGTCATCTTGTATTTAAGTCATCATTGTGCATTTTATATTTAATTCTGATGCAATTTCTGTATTTCATCATTAATAAGAAGGTCCCAGGGATACAGTAAACCTGGACTGAAGCATCGGAGTCTATAACTATTGGCACAGGAATGGTTCAAAACATAGACAGTAAGAAGAGTCAGTCATCTTGTACTTAATTCGGCATTGTGCCTTTTGTATTTAATTCCGATGCCATATCTGTGTTTTATCGTCAATAAGAAGGTCAGAGGGATACAGTAAACCTGAAGTGAAACGTCGGAATCCATAACTAGTGTCACAGGAATGATTCAAAACATACTCAGTAAGAAGAGTCAGTCTTCTTGTACCTAAGTCGGATTGTGCCTTTTGTACTTAATTCCGATGCAATTTCTGTGTTTCATCGTCAATAAGAATTCACAAGGATACAGTAAACCCGGAGTGAAGCATCGCAAACTATAACTAGTGTCACAGAGACGGTTCAAAGCATAGACAGTAAAATGAGTCAGTATTCTTGTACTTAATTCAGCATTGTGTTTTTGTATTTATTTCCGATGCAATTTCTGTGTTTCATCGTCACTAAGAAGCTCAGAGGGATGCAGTTATCCTGAAGTTAAGCATCGGAATCTATAACTAGTGTCACAGGAATGGTTCAAAGCATAGTCAGTAAGAAGAGTCAGTCTTCTTGTAGTTAAGTCGGCATTGTGCCTTTTGTATTGAATTCCGATGCAATATCTGTGTTTCATCGTCAATACGAAGGTCCAAGGGATACAGTAAATCTGAAGTGAAGCATCGGAATCTATAACTATTGGCACAGGAATGGTTCAAACATAGACAGTAGGAAGAGTCAGTCTTCTAGTACTTAAGTCGGCATTGTGCTTTTTCTATTTAATTCTGATGCAATTTCTGTGTTTCATCGTCAATAAGACGCTCAGAGGGATATAGTTAACCTGAAGTGAAGCATCGGAATCTATAACTAGTGTCACAGGAATGGGTCAAGACATAGACAGTTGGAAGAGTCAGTCTACTTGTACTTATGTCGGCATTTGTCTTTTGTATTTAATTCCGACATAATTTCTGTGTTTCATCGTCAATAAGAAGGTCCAAGGGATACAGTAAACCTGAAGTGAAGCATCGGAATTTGTAACTAGTGTCACAGGAATGGTTCAAAGCATAGTCAGTAAGAAGAGTCAGTCTTCTTGTACTTAAGTCGGTATTGTGCCATTTGTATTTATTTCCGATGCAATTTCTGTGTTTTATCGTCAATAAGAAGGACCAAGGGATACAGTAAACCTGCAGTGAAGCATTGGAATCTATAACTAGTGTCACAGGGATGGTTCAAAATATAGAGAGTAAGAAGAGTCAGTCTTCTAAGACATCAGTCGGCATTGTGCCTTTTGTATTTAATTCCGATGCAATCTCTGTGTTTCATCGCCAATAAGAAGGTCAGAGGGATACAGTAATCCTGAAGTGAAACATCGGAATCTATAACTAGTGTCACAGGAATGGTTCAAAGCATAGTCAGTAAGAATAATCAGTCTTCTTGTACTTAAGTCATCATTGTGCATTTTATATATAATTCTGATTCAATTTCTGTATTTCATCATTAATAAGAAGGTCCAAGGGATACAGTAAACCTGGAGTGAAGCATCGGAATCTATAACTAGTGTCACTGGAATGGTTCAAATCATAGACAGTAAGAAGAGTCAGACTTCTTTTCCTTAAGTCGGCATTGTGCCCTTAGTATTTAATTCCGATGCAATTTCAGTGTTTCATCGTCAATAAGAAGGTCCAAGGGATACAGTTAACCTGGACTGAAGCATCGGAGTCTATAACTATTGGCACAGGAATGGATCAAAACATAGACAGTAAGAAGAGTCAGTCATCTTGTACTTAATTCGGCATTGTGCCTTTTGTATTTAATTCCGATGCCATATCTGTGTTCTATCGTCAATAAGAAGGTCAGAGGGATACAGTAAACCTGAAGTGAAATATCGGAATCCATAACTAGTGTCACAGGAATGGTTCAAAGCATAGTCAGTAAGAAGAGTCAGTCTTCTTGTACTTAAGTCGGATTGTGCCTTTTGTATTTAATTCCGATGCAATTTCTGTGTTTCATCGTCAATAAGAAGGTCCAAGGGATACAGTAAACCTGGAGTGAAACATCGGAATCTATAACTAGTGTCACACGGACGGTTCAGAGCATAGACAGTAAAATGAGTCAGTATTCTTGTACTTAATTCAGCATTGTGTTTTTGTATTTATTTCCGATGCAATTTCTGTGTTTCATCGTCACTAAGAAGGTCAGAGGGATGCAGTTATCCTGAAGTTAAACATCGGAATCTCTTACTAGTGTCACAGGAATGGTTCAAAACATAGTCAGTAAGAAGAGTCAGTCATCTTGTCCTTAAGTCGGCATTGTGCCTTTTGTATTAAATTCCGATGCAATTTCTGTGTTTCATCGGCAATAAGGTCAGAGGGATACAGTAAACCTGAGGTGAAGCATCGGAATCTATAACTAGTGTCACAGGAATGGTTCAAAGCATAGTCAGTAAGAAGAGTCAGTCTTCTTGTAGTTAAGTCGGCATTGTGCCTTTTGTATTGAATTCCGATGCAATATCTGTGTTTCATCGTCAATACGAAGGTCCAAGGGATACAGTAAACCTGAAGTGAAGCATCGGAATCTATAACTATTGGCACAGGAATGGTTCAAACATAGACAGTAGGAAGAGTCAGTCTTCTAGTACTTAAGTCGGCATTGTGCTTTTTCTATTTAATTCTGATGCAATTTCTGTGTTTCATCGTCAATAAGACGCTCAGAGGGATACAGTTAACCTGAAGTGAAGCATCGGAATCTATAACTAGTGTCACAGGAATGGGTCAAGGCATAGACAGTTGGAAGAGTCAGTCTACTTGTACTTATGTCAGCATTTGTCTTTTGTATTTAATTCCGATATAATTTCTGTGTTTCATCGTCAATAAGAAGGTCCAAGGGATACAGTAAACCTGAAGTGAAGCATCGGAATTTGTAACTAGTGTCACAGGAATGGTTCAAGGCATAGTCAGTAAGGAGAGTCAGTCTTCTTGTACTTAAGTCGGTATTGTGCCATTTGTATTTAATTCCGATGCAATTTCTGTGTTTTATCGTCAATAAGAAGGACCAAGGGATACAGTAAACCTGCAGTGAAGCATTGGAATCTATAACTAGTGTCACAGGGATGGTTCAAAATATAGAGAGTAAGAAGAGTCAGTCTTCTAAGACATCAGTCGGCATTGTGCCTTTTGTATTTAATTCCGATGCAATCTCTGTGTTTCATCGCCAATAAGAAGGTCAGAGGGATACAGTAATCCTGAAGTGAAACATCGGAATCTATAACTAGTGCCACAGGAATGGTTCAAAGCATAGTCAGTAAGAATAATCAGTCTTCTTGTACTTAAGTCATCATTGTGCATTTTATATATAATTCTGATTCAATTTCTGTATTTCATCATTAATAAGAAGGTCCAAGGGATACAGTAAACCTGGAGTGAAGCATCGGAATCTATAACTAGTGTCACTGGAATTGTTCAAATCATAGACAGTAAGAAGAGTCAGACTTCTTTTCCTTAAGTCGGCATTGTCCCCTTAGTATTTAATTCCGATGCAATTTCAGTGTTTCATCGTCAATAAGAAGGTCCAAGGGATACAGTAAACCTGGACTGAAGCATCGGAGTCTATAACTATTGGCACAGGAATGGATCAAAACATAGACAGTAAGAAGAGTCAGTCATCTTGTACTTAATTCGGCATTGTGCCTTTTGTATTTAATTCCGATGCCATATCTGTGTTCCATCGTCAATAAGAAGGTCAGAGGGATACAGTAAACCTGAAGTCAAATATCGGAATCCATAACTAGTGTCACAGGAATGGTTCAAAGCATAGTCAGTAAGAAGAGTCAGTCTTATTGTACTTCTACATCTACATCTACATCTACATTGATACTCCGCAAGCCACCCAACGGTGTGTGGCGGAGGGCACTTTACGTGCCACTGTCATTACCTCCCTTTCCTGTTCCAGTCGCGTATGGTTCGCGGGAAGAACGACTGTCTGAAAGCCTCCGTGCGCGCTCTAATCTCTCTAATTTTACATTCGTGATCTCCTCGGGAAGTATAAGTAGGGGGAAGCAATATATTCGATACCTCATCCAGAAACGCACCCTCTCGAAACCTGGCGAGCAAGCTACACCGCGATGCAGAGCGCCTCTCTTGCAGAGTCTGCCACTTGAGTTTATTAAACATCTCCGTAACGCTATCACGGTTACCAAATAACCCAGTGACGAAACGCGCCGCTCTTCTTTGGATCTTCTCTATCTCCTCCGTCAACCCGACCTGGTACGGATCCCACACTGATGAGCAATACTCAAGTATAGGTCGAACGAGTGTTTTGTAAGCCACCTCCTTTGTTGATGGACTACATTTTCTAAGCACTCTCCCAATGAATCTCAACCTGGTACCCGCCTTACCAACAATTAGTTTTATATGATCATTCCACTTCAAATCGTTCCGTACGCATACTCCCAGATATTTTACAGAAGTAACTGCTACCAGTGTTTGTTCCGCTATCATATAATCATACAATAAAGGATCCTTCTTTCTATGTATTCGAAATACATTACATTTGTCTATGTTAAGGGTCAGTTGCCACTCCCTGCACCAAGTGCCTATCCGCTGCAGATCTTCCTGTATTTCGCTACAATTTTCTAATGCAGCAACTTCTCTGTATACTACAGCATCATCCGCGAAAAGCCGCATGGAACTTCCGACACTATCTACTAAGTCATTTATATATATTGTGAAAAGCAATGGTCCCATAACACTCCCCTGTGGCACGCCAGAGGTTACTTTAACGTCTGTAGACGTCTCTCCATTGATAACAACATGCTGTGTTCTGTTTGCTAAAAACTCTTCAATCCAGCCACACAGCTGGTCTGATATTCCGTAGGCTCTTACTTTGTTTATCAGGCGACAGTGCGGATTGTGCCTTTTGTATTTAATTCCGATGCAATTTCTGTGTTTCATCGTCAATAAGAAGGTCCAAGGGATACAGTAAACCTGGAGTGAAACTTCGGAATCTATAACTACTGTCACACGGACGGTTCAGAGCATAGACAGTAAAATGAGTCAGTATTCTTGTACTTAATTCAGCATTGTGTTTTTGTATTTATTTCCGATGCAATTTCTGTGTTTCATCGTCACTAAGAAGGTCACAGGGATGCAGTTATCCTGAAGTTAAGCATCGGAATCTATAACTAGTGTCACAGGAATGGTTCAAAGCATAGTCAGTAAGAAGAGTCAGTCTTCTTGTAGTTAAGTCGGCATTGTGCCTTTTGTATTGAATTCCGATGCAATATCTGTGTTTCATCGTCAATACGAAGGTCCAAGGGATACAGTAAACCTGAAGTGAAACATCGGAATCTATAACTATTGGCACAGGAATGGTTCAAACATAGACAGTAGGAAGAGTCAGTCTTCCAGTACTTAAGTCGGCATTGTGCTTTTTCTATTTAATTCTGATGCAATTTCTGTGTTTCATCGTCAATAAGACGCTCAGAGGGATACAGTTAACCTGAAGTGAAGCATCGGAATCTATAACTAGTGTCACAGGAATGGGTCAAGACATAGACAGTTGGAAGAGTCAGTCTACTTGTACTTATGTCGGCATTTGTCTTTTGTATTTAATTCCGATATAATTTCTGTGTTTCATCGTCAATAAGAAGGTCCAAGGGATACACTAAACCTGAAGTGAAGCATCGGAATTTGTAACTAGTGTCACAGGAATGGTTCAAAGCATAGTCAGTAAGAAGAGTCAGTCTTCTTGTACTTAAGTCGGTATTGTGCCATTTGTATTTAATTCCGATGCAATGTCTGTGTTTTATCGTCAATAAGAAGGACCAAGGGATACAGTAAACCTGCAGTGAAGCATTGGAATCTATAACTAGTGTCACAGGGATGGTTCAAAATATAGAGGGTAAGAAGAGTCAGTCTTCTAAGACATCAGTCGGCATTGTGCCTTTTGTATTTAATTCCGATGCAATCTCTGTGTTTCATCGCCAATAAGAAGGTCAGAGGGATACAGTAATCCTGAAGTGAAACATCGGAATCTATAACTAGTGTCACAGGAATGGTTCAAAGCATAGTCAGTAAGAATAATCAGTCATCTTGTACTTAAGTCATCATTGTGCATTTTATATCTAATTCTGATTCAATTTCTGTATTTCATCATTAATAAGAAGGTCCAAGGGATACAGTAAACCTGGAGTGAAGCATCGGAATCTATAACTAGTGTCACTGGAATGGTTCAAATCATAGACAGTAAGAAGAGTCAGACTTCTTTTCCTTAAGTCGGCATTGTGCCCTTAGTGTTTAATTCCGATGCAATTTCAGTGTTTCATCGTCATTAAGAAGGTCCAAGGGATACAGTAAACCTGGACTGAAGCATCGGAGTCTATAACTATTGGCACAGGAATGGATCAAACATAGACAGTAAGAAGAGTCAGTCATCTTGTACTTAATTCGGCATTGTGCCTTTTGTATTTAATTCCGATGCCATATCTGTGTGCTATCGTCAATAAGAAGGTCAGAGGGATACAGTAAACCTGAAGTGAAATATCGGAATCCATAACTAGTGTCACAGGAATGGTTCAAAGCATAGTCAGCAAGAAGAGTCAGTCTTCTTGTACTTAAGTCGGATTGTGCCTTTTGTATTTAATTCCGATGCAATTTCTGTGTTTCATCGTCAATAAGAAGGTCCAAGGGATACAGTAAACCAGGAGTGAAACATCGGAATCTATAACTAGTGTCACACGGACGGTTCAGAGCATAGACAGTAAAATGAGTCAGTATTCTTGTACTTAATTCAGCATTGTGTTTTTGTATTTATTTCCGATGCAATTTCTGTGTTTTATCGTCACTAAGAAGGTCAGAGGGATGCAGTTATCCTGAAGTTAAACATCGGAATCTATTACTAGTGTCACAGGAATGGTTCAAAACATAGTCAGTAAGAAGAGTCAGTCATCTTGTCCTTAAGTCGGCATTGTGCCTTTTGTATTAAATTCCGATGCAATTTCTGTGTTTCATCGGCAATAAGGTCAGAGGGATACAGTACACCTGAAGTGAAGCATCGGAATCTATAACTTGTGTCACAGGAATGGTTCTAAACATAGACAGTTGGAAAAGTCAGACTTCTTGTACTTAAGTTGGCATTGTGCCTTTCGTATTTAATTCCGATACAATTTCTGTGTTTAACCCACAATAAGAATGTCAGAGGGATACAGTAAATATGAAGTGAAGCATCGGAATCCATAACTAGTGTCACAGGAATGGTTCAAACATAGACAGTAAGAAGAGTCAGTCTTCTTGTACTTAAGTCGGCATTTTGCCTTTTGTATTTAATTCCGATGCTATATCTGTGTATCATCGTCAATAAGAAGGTCAGAGGGATACAGTAAAACTGAAGTGAAGCATCGGAATCTATAACTAGTGCCACAGGAATGGTTCAAATTATAGTCAGTAATAAGAGTCAGTCTTCTTGTCCTTAAGTCAGCATTTGTGCCTCTTGTATTTAATTCCGATGCATTTTGTGTGTTTCATCGTCAATAAGAAGGTCCAAGGGATTCAATTTCTGTATTTCATCATTAATAAGAAGGTCCAAGGGATACAGTAAACCTGGAGTGAAGCATCGGAATCTATAACTAGTGTCACTGGAATGGTTCAAATCATAGACAGTAAGAAGAGTCAGACTTCTTTTCCTTAAGTCGGCATTGTGCTCTTAGTATTTAATTCCGATGCAATTTCAGTGTTTCATCGTCAATAAGAAGGTCCAAGGGATACAGTAAACCTGGACTGAAGCATCGGAGTCTATAACTATTGACACAGGAATGGATCAAAACATAGACAGTAAGAAGAGTCTGTCAACTTGTACTTAATTCGGCATTGTGCCTTTTGTATTTAATTCCGATGCCATATCTGTGTTCCATCGTCAATAAGAAGGTCAGAGGGATACATTAAACCTGGAGTGAAACATCGGAATCCATAACTAGTGTCACAGGAATGGTTCAAAGCATAGTCAGTAAGAAGAGTCAGTCTTCTTGTACTTAAGTCGGATTGTGCCTTTTGTATTTAATTCCGATGCAATTTCTGTGTTTCATCGTCAATAAGAAGGTCCAAGGGATACAGTAAAGCTGGAGTGAAACATCGGAATCTATTACTAGTGTCACACGGACGGTTCAGAGCATAGACAGTAAAATGAGTCAGTATTCTTGTACTTAATTCAGCATTGTGTTTTTGTATTTATTTCCGATGCAATTTCTGTGTTTCATCGTCACTAAGAAGGTCAGAGGGATGCAGTTATCTTGAAGTTAAACATCGGAATCTATTACTAGTGTCACAGGAATGGTTCAAAACATAGTCAGTAAGAAGAGTCAGTCATCTTGTCCTTAAGTCGGCATTGTGCCTTTTGTATTAAATTCCGATGCAATTTCTGTGTTTCATCGGCAATAAGGTCAGAGGGATACAGTAAACCTGAGGTGAAGCATCGGAATCCAAAACTAGTGTCACAGTAATGGTTCAAAACATAGTCAGTAATAAAAGTCAGTCTTCTTGTACTTAAGTCGGAATTGTGCCTTTTCTATTTATTTCCGATGCAATGTCTGTGTTTCATCGTCAACAAGACGGTCAGAGGGATGCAGTACACCTGAAGTGAAGCATCGGAATCTATAACTTGTGTCACAGGAATGGTTCAAAACATAGACAGTTGGAACAGTCAGACTTCTTGGCATTGTGCCTTTCGTATTTAATTCCGATACAATTTCTGTGTTTAACCCACAATAAGAAGGTCAGAGGGATACAGTAAATATGAAGTGAAGCATCGGAATCCATAACTAGTGTCACAGGAATGGTTCAAACATAGACAGTAAGAAGAGTCAGTCTTCTTGTACTTAAGTCGGCATTTTGCCTTTTGTATTTAATTCCGATGCAATATCTGTGTTTCATCGTCAATAAGAAGGGCAGAGGGATACAGTAAAACTGAAGTGAAGCATCGGAATCTATAACTAGTGCCACAGGAATGGTTCAAATTATAGTCAGTAAGAAGAGTCAGTCTTCTTGTCCTTAAGTCGGCATTTGTGCCTCTTGTATTTAATTCCGATGCATTTTGTGTGTTTCATCGTCAATAAGAAGGTCCAAGGGATACAGTAAACCTGGAGTGAAGCATCGGAATCTATAACTAGTGTCACAGTAATGGTTCAAAACATAGACAGTAAGAAGAGTCAGACGTCTTGTACTTAAGTCGGCATTGTGCCTTTTGTATTTAATTCCGATGCAATTTCTGTGTTTCATCGTCAATAAGAAGGTCAGAGGGATACAGTAAACCTGAAATGAAGCATCGGAATCCAAATCTAGTGTCACAGGAATGGTTCAAAACATAGACAGAAGGAAGAGTCTGTCTTCTTGTACTTAAGTCGACATTGTGCCTTTTCTATTTAATTCCGATGCAATTTCTGTGTTTCGTCGCCAATAAGAGGGTCAGAGGGATACAATAATCCTGAAGTGAAGCATCGGAATCTATAACTAGTGTCACAGGAATGGTTCAAATCATAGTCAGTAAGAACAGTCAGTCTTCTTGTCCTTATGTCGGCATTGTGCATTTTGTAGTTAATTCCGATGCAATTTCTGTGTTTCATCGTCAATAAGAAGGTCCAAGGTATACAGTAAACCTGAAGTGAAGCATCGGAATCTATAACTAGTGTCACAGGAATGGTTCATAACATAGTCAGTAACAAGAGGCAGTCTTCTTGTACTTAAGTCGGCATTGTGCCTTTTCTATTTAATTCCGATGCAATTTCTGTGTTTCATCGTCAATAAGAAGGTCCAAGGAATACAGTAAACTTGAGGTGAAGCATCGGAATCTATAACTAGTGTCACAGGAATGGTTCAAAACATAGTCAGTAAGAAGAGTCAGTCTTCTTGTACTTAAGTCGGCATTGTACGTTTTCTATCTAATTCCGATGCAATTTCTGTGTTTCATCGTCAATAACAAGGTCCAAGGGATACAGTAAACCTCGAGTGAAGCATCGGTGTGTGTGTGTGTGGGTTGAGGTTTTCGGGCGCTAAACAGCATGGTCATCAGCGCCCAAACGCATAGAAACAGGAACACATGCGGAGAAGAGACGAAGACGGACAGCGAACAAGGAGAACGGCTAAAAGACACAGACCTGACGCAGTTACAAATCCTCACATACAGAGGCAAAACAAGAGGAGAAGAAACGCACTAAAAAGGAAAGGAAACACAAGGAAAAGAGAACAGAAATTGAAGTGAAACAAGTAGGTAATCGTGACTGGCGGACCTCTTACCTAAAACTTGGGTGAACCAGTCACCCAGCAGCACATTAAAATCCTCTCCCTAAAATCCGAGGCAACAAATTGGACAGGACACAAAACCGTAAGACCTTAACCACAGTCGTTGCGTCGTCTTGCAAAATAGAGGGCAAATCCGGTGGCAAGGAAACCACCGCCCTCTGGTCAGAGAATAAAGGACAGTCAAGTAAAATGTGGCGCACAGTTATCTGGACGCCACAAGCACTACAGATTGGGGATTCCTCCCGCCGGAGTAAAAAACCGTGCGTTAAGGGACTGTGCCCGATGCGGAGGCGGGTGAGGAGAACCTCATCCCGCCTGCATGACTGGTAGGACGTACGCCATGGCCGCGTGGTGGCCTTGACCAGTCGCAGCTTATTTTCACTAACTGCCAGCCACTCCTCTTCCCATTGACGCATAACACGAGAACGCAAAAGGGAGGTAACAGCATGGAGGGGAACGGCACATTCAACAACGTGAGGGAGGGAACATGCATCTTTGGCAGCCACATCCGCCAGTTCGTTTCCCCTAATACCCACGTGCCCCGGCACCCAGCAGAAAGAAACCTCCTTCCCCTGCCGTTGCAGGTGGAGTAGGGCATCATGGATGTTCTGGACGACCGTATCCGCTGGGTACAAGTGTTGCATGGTCTGAAGGGCACTCAGAGAGTCAGAACAGATGAGAAACTTAAGACTGGGAACACATCTCATCTGCTCCAATGCCCGCAAGATCGCAAACAATTCGGCATCAAAGATGGTAAACGCTGCAGGAAGCCGTAATTTGATGACTCGATCAGGGAAAACCACAGCACAACCTACAGAGTCCCCCTGTTTAGAGCCATCCGTAAATACTGGTACATGGTCAGGATGCTGGTTTAAAATATCGTAAAATAAGGAGGTAAAAACAAACGCCTCTGGTACTCTGACAAGTCTAAAAGGACGCTGGGCCTCTGGAGCAACCAGGGAGGCAGGCGGGTAAAACCTTGGAGTTGGGGTGCCACACGCTCCACACCAAGGGACTCAAGCAAATGCTTGGCACGAATCCCAAATGGTCTCGTTGCCCTTGGACGACTGGAAAAGAGACGTTCCATAGGGGGTCGGGCAACAGTAGGGTATGCAGGGGAGGGAGGACAGGCAAGGAATTGACACACTCGTCGCACCATGAGGAGTTTCCGCCGGATGGCGAGCGGCGGTTCCCCTGCCTCAGCACACAGGCTGGGGATGGGACTGGTACGGAAGGCACCAGTGGCCAGCCTGATACCCTCATGGTGTACTGCGTCAAGAATCTTCAGATACGAAGGCCTCGCTGACCCATACACAGTGCATCCATAGTCAAGACGCGACCGGACGAAAGCCCTATAAAACTGCAGCAGACGCGCCCGATCTGCTCCCCAGGACCGATGGCTCAAACACTTCAAAATATTCAGCGCCTTCAGGGCCCGCACCTTGAGGTCTTTAAGGTGCGGCAACCACGACAACTTGGAATCAAAAGTGAGGCCCAGGAACCTCACAGTGTCTCTAAAAGGAAGAATGGTGCCCCTCAGACGCAATTCAGGGGAGGTAAAAGCACGTCGAGAACGATTAAAATGAACACACACACATTTGTCTGCAGAAAAGGTAAAACCCGTCTTCGCAGTCCATGCCTCTAATCGCTTTATCGTAAGCTGCAGCTGCCGACTAGCAGTGACAAGACTGGAGGAAGAACAGAAAACAGCAAAATCGTCCACAAACAAGGAGCACTGGGCAGGGCTCCGGATTGTGGACGTGATACTGTTAATGGCGACGGCAAAGAGGGTGACACTTAAAACGCTTCCCTGAGGAACACCATTCTCCTGTACGTACAAATCAGATAGCACATTACCAACCCGATATCGAAAGACGCGGCGGGAAAGAAAGGACCGAATGAAGATGGGGAGATGGCCACGAAAGCCCCACTGATGGAGTTGATTGAGGATAAGGCGGCGCCAAGTAGTGTCATACGCCTTATTAATGTCAAAGAATACACCTAGACAATGCTGGTTACGTAAGAAGGCCTGCTGGATGACCGCCTCAAGCAGGGTCAAGTTGTCTATAGTTGAACGACATCTCCGAAAGCCACACTGAGAGTGGCTAAGGAGCTGCCTGGTCTCGAGCAGCCAAACCAGGCGACGGTTGACCATGCGTTCCAATGTCTTCCCGACACAGCTCGTCAAAGCAATACTCCGATAACTACTGGGATGCATTCGGTCCTTTCCCGGTTTGAGGAGGGGAACCAAAATCGCCTCCCTCCACGAGTCAGGGAACGTGCCGGATGACCATATCATATTAAAACAGTTCAGGAGTACTTCCTTGGATGGCAGCAACAAGTGCTGCAACATGCTGTACAGGATTTGATCAGCACCTGGTGCAGTATCATGAGCCACAGACAGCGCCGAATCCACTTCCCACATTGTGAAGGGGCAGTTGTAGGGTTCAGAATTCGGAGACCGGAAGTCCAAGTGATCCCTCTCGATAGCAGTGCGGTAGCGGCAGAAATCTGGATCACAGTTAATAGTGGCAGTAGATTCGGCAAAATACGTGGCCAGTGTCTGGGCAATGTCTCTCGGCGCCGTGAGTAGACTACCCTGATGCAGCAATGCCGTGACAGGTAGTTGGCTGCGTTTCCCGGAGATCCTCCTGATGGCTTCCCACACTTTTGTTGAACTAGTGGAGCGGGAGATGGAGTTCAGGAACGATTGCCATGACCGTCGTTTGCTCTCTTTAATCACTCGCCGCGCCTTGGCCCTTGCCACCCGAAAGGCCGCAAGATTGTCAGCTGAGGGACGGCACTTGAAGCGGCGCAGAGCTGCACGGCGGGCTCGGATGGCTGAGCGGCACTCAGTGGTCCACCAAGGGACAAGGCGCCTCTTGGGATGACTTGAGGACCGTGGGATCGACAATTCAGCAGCATGGGAGATCACGGCTGTAACATGGTCGACCCATTCGTGGACGCTGGCACGGTGTTCCAAAACAGCTAAATCGCTGAAAAGTGTCCAGTCAGCTCTGCAGAGTTTCCACCTGGACGGCACTGGTAATGCCACAGTCTCATCTAGGAGGCGAATCCAAATGGGGAAGTGGTCACTAGAATGGAGGTCAGCGGCAACCTCCCACAGAGCAGAATCCGCGAGTGCTGGAGAGCAAAAGGAAAGGTCAATAGCTGACGACGACCCAGAAGCAGTACAGAAATGAGTGGGAGCACCAGAGTTGAGGATGCACAGTTCTTCGGATGCCATGAGGCTTTCCAGAATGCGACCCCTGGGGCAAGTAGTCGTAGAGCCCCATAAGACATTATGAGCATTGAAGTCCCCCAGAAGGAGAAATGGGCGGGGGAGTTGGGTAATAAGGTCTGTGAGAGCCTCAGAGTCTATGGCGTCCTGAGGCGGTAAGTAAACGGAACAGATTGTGAGCCTCTGCCCCACAAGAAGGTCAACTGCAACCGCTTGCAAGTCCGTAACGAGAGGGAGCTCAGATGAGTGGTGCATGTCATGGACAAAAACCGCAACACCATCCTTTGCCCTTTCCCCCATCAGATCATCTTTTCGATACACGGTATAGCCCCGTAAAGAAGGAGCATCAGTGGCCCGGAAATGTGTCTCTTGGAGACATAAGCACAAGGGGCGCTCACGTACAAGGAGTTGTAATTCGGCCACATGCGTCCTGAACCCATTCAGGTTCCACTGTAATATGGGAGCCAGTGATCAGGGTGGCTGAATTTTCACCCTGCCCCTGTGCTTTGGAGGAGAGCCCGTACTGGCCGGAGATTTATTCCTGGGGCGAGAAGATCGCCCCCGGTCGACATCAATGTCCATCAGCTCCGATGGCGACCCAAGGGAGATGTCAGATAGTACGATGGCATCATCATCGGACTGACCGTGACTAGTCTCCTCAGGTGGCAAAACCTTCACCTTTGGCGTCTTCGTCTTGGGGGGCTTAGAATGCAGAACCTTGTCAACAGTTGGAGCTTTACTCGCCTGGGCAGAAGGTGCCATATGGGGAGGTGCAGGAAGTACACCAATGTCAGCAACCACGGCCTTGTCCGATGTTGTGGGGAGAGCTGCAGGCTGCAAAACAACCGCAGCAGCACAAGTGCACTGGCAAATGCAGGTATTAGTGCTGACGCTAGCAACCTCCGTTTGTGTAGCAACAGTGGCCAACTGTACCGGTTTCTGCAGAGTGGAAGCGAAAGATGTTGTAAACACAGGAGGCTGCATGGCCTTAAAGAGCTTCTTGGCCTCACCATAGGGGATGCGCTTAGATGTTTTGATCTCCTGTATCTTCCGTTCCTCGAGATAGATGGGGCAGACCCGGCTCCAGACAGGGTGACTCCCAGAGCAATTCACGCACTTCACAGGCGATGAACAATCGGCTCCTTCATGGGCAGGCTGACCACATTTACCACAAGTGGCTATCCCATTGCACCCCAACGTAGTATGCCCAAAGCGCTGACATTTAAAACAGCGCATTGGGTTGGGGAAATATGGCCGTACTGGCAAACGTAAGAAACCCGCTTTAACATGCTCTGGGAGTCTCGGGCGATTGAACGTGAGAATAAACGAGTCGGATTTGACTAGGTCCCCATCGACTCGTTTCATAATATGCTGCACGTCGACAATACCTTCGTCAGCCCACTCAGATTTCAACTCGTCCTTGGGGATATCCACCAAGTCCCTACATGTCACAACACCCTTACTATAGTTCAAAGTGGAGTGGAGCTCGATCTCGATAGCGTACTCTCCGAGACAGGTTGCTTTCCTAAGAGAAGTGACTTGATGGGAACTAGAAGTTTCAACTAACAGAGTCCCATTGCGCAGACGCTTCACAGATTTCAGTGTTCCTGCAATTCCCTCAAGACCCTTGTGGATGTAAAAGGGAGAAACTCTCTCAAAGCTACCTTCCTTCCGTTTGACAATCAAAAACACATTCTGGATATCAGCATGTGCTCTGTTACGACAGTCTGATAAATCTCTAGTAACACCAGGCGCTGGAGGACTCGCAGCACGAAGTCGCTTTTTCGATTGGGTGTATTTTCCTACCAGTGGCCCACCCAATCCACTGGTAGGGGGAAACGTAGAGGTCGAAGGGTCCATTGTGGTCCCACGAGCAGCTAGGGAACTAAAGGTCCGCTCAGACAGAGCCCCGCGTGCCTGAGTAAGCCTTATACAACTGGGGTGCGGCAGGTGCCCCAGAGGTAGCCCGCTTGCGACTGTTCCACCCCAACAGCCATGCATCTTATAGGCGCGCAGCACACCATAAGATTGAGGGGTTTTTATAGAGGTTTACCTTCCTCGCAATCCAGGCGGTCAAGCCAAGATTACCATTCCCCGCAGCATACAACATTCCACCGCTGCACCATGCGGTGGTCGCTGAAGCATGTCCGGGGATTACCGTGACAGGAGACTGGCGGCGCTGACCAGTCCCCAGCTCAAGACCCCGGGGTCGCCAAGCCCGTACTCAGCAAATGAATGCTGAGCCCCTGGGGGGTGAAGCATCGGAATCTATAAGTGGTGTCAATGGAATGGTTCAGAACTTAGAGAGTAAGAAGAGTCAGTCTTCTTGTACTTAAGTCGGCATTGTGCCTTTTGTATTTAATTCCGATGCAATTTCTGTGTTTCATCGTCAATAAGAAGGTCCAAGGGATACAGTAAACCTGGAGTGAAGCATCGGAATCTATAACTAGTGTCACAGGAATTGTTTAAAACATAGACAGTAAGAAGAGTCAGTCACCTTGTACTTAATTCTGCATTGTGCCTTTTGTATTTAATTCCGATGCAATTTGTGTGTTTCATCCTCAATAAGAAGGTCCAAGGGATACAGTAAACCTGAAGTGAAGCATCGGAATTTGTAACTAGTGTCACAGGAATGGTTCAAAGCATAGTCAGTAAGAAGAGACAGTCTTCTTGTACTTAAGCCGGTATTGTGCCATTTGTATTTAATTCCGATGCAATTTCTGTGTTTTATCGTCAATAAGAAGGACCAAGGGATACAGTAAACCTGCAGTGAAGCATTGGAATCTATAACTAGTGTCACAGGGATGGTTCAAAATATAGACAGTAAGAAGAGACAGTCTTCTAGTACATCAGTCGGCATTGTGCCTTTTGTATTTAATTCCGATGCAATCTCTGTGTTTCATCGTCAATAAGAAGGTCAGCGGGATACAGTAATCCTGAAGTGAAGCGTCGGAATCTATAACTAGTGTCACAGGAATGGTTCAAAGCATAGTCAGTAAGAAGAGTCAGTCTTCTTGTACTTAAGTCGGATTGTGCCTTTTGTGTTTAATTCCGATGCAAGTTCTGTGTTTCATCGTCAATAAGAAGGTCAGAGGGATACAGTAAACCTGGAGTGAAGCATCGGAATCTATAACAAGTGTCACAGGGACGGTTCAGAGCATAGATAGTAAAATGAGTCAGTATTCTTGTACTTAATTCAGCATTGTGTTTTTGTATTTATTTCCGATGCAATTTCTGTGTTTCATCGTCACTAAGAAGGTCAGAGGGATGCAGATATCCTGAAGTTAAGCATCGGAATCTATTACTAGTGTCACAGGAATGGTTCAAAACATAGTCAGTAAGAAGAGTCAGTCATCTTGTCCTTAAGTCGGCATTGTGCCTTTTGTATTTAATTCCGACGCAATTTCTGTGTTTCATCGGCAATAAGGTCAGAGGGATACAGTAAACCTGAGGTGAAGCATCGGAATCCAAAAGTAGTGTCACAGGAATGGTTCAAATCATAGAGAGTAGGAAGGGTCAGTCTTCTTGTTTTTAAGTCGGCATTGTGCCTTTTGTATTTAATTCCGATGATATTTCTATGTTTCATCGTCAATACGAATGGTCCAAGGTATACAGTAAACCTGAAGTGAAGCATCGGAATCTATAACTAGTGCACAGGAATGCTTCAAAACATAGTCAGTAAGAGGAGTCAGTCTTCTTGTACTTAAGTCGGCATTG
This sequence comes from Schistocerca piceifrons, assembly GCF_021461385.2. NCBI lineage: Eukaryota > Metazoa > Arthropoda > Insecta > Orthoptera > Acrididae > Schistocerca > Schistocerca piceifrons. The sequence continues at coordinate 778,121 of NW_025727784.1, forward strand.
TGCCTTTTCTATATAATTCCAATGCTATATCTGTGTATCATCGTCAATAAGAAGGTCCAAGGGATACAGTAAACCTGAAGTGAAGCATCGGAATCAATAACTACAGACACAGGAATGGTTCAAAACATAATCAGTAACAAGAGTCAGTCTTCTTTTACTTAAGTCTTCATTGTGCCTTTTCTATCTAATTCCGATGCAATTTTTGTGTTTCATCGTCAATGAGAAGGTCCAAGGGATACAGTAAACCTGGACTGTAGCATCGTAATCTATAACTAGTGTCACAGGAATAGTTCAAAACATAGACAGTAAGAAGTGTCAGTCTTCTAGTACTTAAGTCGACATCGTGATTTTTCAATCTAATTCCGATGCAATTTTTGTGTTTCATCGTCAATAAGAATGTCCAAGGTGTACAGTAAACCAGAAGTGAAGCATCGGAATCTAGAACTAGTGACACAGGAATGGTTCATACATAGACAGTTGGAAGAGTCAGTCTTCTTGTATTTTAGTCGGCATTGCGCTTTTTGTATTTAATTCCGATGCAATTTCTGTCTTTCATCGTCAATAAGGAGGTCCAAGGTATACAGTAAACCTGAAGTGAAGCATCGGAATCTATAACTAGTGTCACAGGAATGGTTTAAATCATAGAAAGCAAGAAGAGTCAGTCTACTTGTACTTAAGTCGGCATTGTGCCTTTTCAATTTAATTCCGATGCAATTTCTGTGTTTCATCGTCAATAAGAAGATCCAAGGAATACAGTAAACCTGAAGTGAAGCATCGGAATCTATAACTAGTATCACAGGAATGGTTCAAAACATAGACAGTAGGAAGAGTCAGTCTTCTTGTACTTAAGTCGGCATTGTACCTTTTGTATTAATTTCCGATGCAATTTCTGTGTTTCATCGTCAATAAGAATCACCAAGGGATACAGTAAACCTGGAGTGAAGCATCGGAATCTATAACTAGTGTCCCTGGGATGGTTCAAAACATAGACAGTAAGAAGAGTCAGACTCTGTGTACTTCAGTCGGCATTCTGCCTTTTGTACTTAATTCCGATGCAATTTCTCTGTTTCATCGTAAATAAGAAGGTCAGAGGGATGCAGTAATCCTGAAGTGAAGCATCGGAATCTATACCTAGTGTCACAGGATTGGTTCAAAACAGAGTCAGTAAGAACAGTCGGTCTTCTTGTCCCTAAGTCGGCATTGTGCCTTTTGTATTTCATTCCGATGCAATTTCTGTGTTTCATCGTCAATAAGAAAGTCAGAGGGATACGGTAAACCTGAAGTGAAGCATCGGAATCTATAACTAGTGTCACAGGAATGGTTCAAAGCATAGTCAGTAAGAAGAGTCAGTCTTTTTGTACTTAAGTTGGCATTGTGCCTTTCGTATGTAATTCAGATGCAATTTCTGTGTTTCATCGTCAATAAGAAGGTCCAAGGGATACAGTAAACGTGAAATGAAGCATCGGAATCTATAACTAGTGTCACTGGAATGGTTCAAAATATAGACGGTAAGAAGAGTCAGTCTTCTTGCACTTAAGTCGGCATTGTGAATTTTGTAAATAATTCCGATGCAATTTCTGTGATTCATCGTCAATAAGAAGGACCAAGGGATACGGTAAACCTGAAGTAAAGCATCGGACTCTATAACTAGTGTCACAGAAATGGTTCAAAACATAGACAGTAAGAAGAGTCAGACGCCTTGTACTTAAGTCGGCATTGTGCCTTTTGTATTTACCTCCGATGCAATTTTGTGTTTCATCGTCAATAAGAAGGTCCAAGGGATACAGTAAACCTGAAGTGAAGCATCGGACTCTATAACTAGTGTCACAGAAATGGTTCAAAACATAGACAGTAGAAGAGTCAATCTTCTTGTTCTTAAGTCGGCATTGTGCTTTTGTATTTAATTCCGATGCAATTTCTGTGTTTCATCGTCAATAAGAATGTCCAAGGGAAACAGTAAACCTGAAGTGGAGCATCGGAATCCAAAACTAGTGTCACAGGAATGGTTCAAATCATAGACAGTAGGAAGAGTCAGTCTTCTTGTACTTAAGTCGGCATTGTGCCTTTTGTATTTAATTCCGATGCAATTTCTGTGTTTCATCGTCAATACGAAATGTCCAAGGTATACAGTAAACCTGAAGTGAAGCATCGGAATCTATAACTAGTGTCACAGGGATGGCTCAAATCATAGTCAGTAAGAAGAGTCAATCCTCTTGTACTTAAGTCGGCATTGTGCCTTTTCTATTTAATTCCGATGCAATTTCTGTGTTTCATCGTCAATAAGAAGGTCCAAGGGATACAGTAAACCTGGAGTTAAGCATCGGATCTATAACTAGTGGCACAGGAATGGTTCAAAACATAGACAGTAAGAAGAGTCATTCTTCTTGTACATAAGTCGACATTGTGCCTTTTCTATTTAATTCCGATGCAATTTCTATGTTTCATCGTCAATTAGAAGGTCAGAGGGATACAATAAACCCTTAAGTGGAGCATCGGAATCTATAACTAGTGTCACAGGATTGGTTCAAAACATAGTCAGTAAGAGCAGTCAGTCTTCTAGGCCTTAAGTCGGCATTGTGCCTTTTGTATTTAATTCCTATGCAATTTCTGTGTTTCATCGTCAATAAGACGGTTCAAGGGATACAGTAAACTTGGAGTGTAGCATCGGAATCTATAACTAGTGTCACAGGAATGGTTCAAAACATAGACAGTAAGAAGAGTCAGTCTTCGTGTACTTAAGTCGGCATTTTGATTTTTGTATTTAATTCCGATTCAATTTCTGTGTTTCATCGCCAATAAGAAGGTCCAAGGGATACAGTAAACCTGAAGTGAAGCATCGGAATCTATAACAAGTGTCACAGGAATGGTTTAAAACATAGTCAGTAAGAAGAGTCAGTCTTCTTGTACTTAAGTCTTCATTATGCCTTTTCTATTTGATTCCGATGCAATTTCTGTGTTTCATCGTCTATAAAAAGGTCCAAGGGATACAGTAGACCTGGAGTGAAGCATTGGAATCTATAACTAGTGTCAATGGGATGGTTCAAAGCCTAAACAGTAAGAAGAGTCAGTATTCTTGTACTTAAGTCGGCATTCTGCTTTTTTTTTTAATTCCGAAGCAATTTCTGTGTTTCAGCGTCAACAAGAAGGTCAGAGGGACACAGTAGACCTGAAGTGAAGCATCGGAATCTATAACTAGTGTCACAGGAATGGCTCAAATCATAGTCAGTAAGAAGAGTCAGTCCTCTTGTACTTAAGTCGGCATTGTGCCTTTTGTATTTAATTCCGATGCAATTTCTGTGTTTCATCGTCAATAAGAAGGTCCAAGGTATACAGTAAACCTGAAGTGAAGCATCGGAATCTATAACTAGTGTCACAGAAATGGTTCAAAGCATAGTCAGTAAGAAGAGTCAGTCTTCTTGTACTTAAGTCGGCATTGTGCCTTTTCTATTTAATTCCGATGCAATTTCTGTGTTTCATCGTCAATAAGAAGGTCCAAGGGATACAGTAAACCTGAAGTGAACCATCGGAATCTCTAACTAGTGGCACAGGAATGGTTCAAAACATAGACAGTAGGAAGAGTCAGTCTTCTTGTACTTAAGTCGGCATTGTACCTTTTGTATTAAATTCCGGTGCAATTTCTGTGTTTCATCGTCAATAACAATGACCAAGGGATACAATAAACCTGGAGTGAAGCATCTGAATCTATAACTAGTGTCACAGGGATGGTTCAAAACATAGACAATTATAAGATTCAGTCTTTTTGTACTTAAGTCGGCGTTGTGCCTTTTGTATTTAATTCCGATGCAATTTCTGTGTTTCATAGTCAATAAGAAGGTCAGAGGGATACAGTAATCCTGAAGTAAGCATCGGAATCAATAACTAGTGTCACAGAATTGGTTCAAATCATAGTCAGTAAGAACAGTCAGTCTTCTTGTCCTTAAGTCGACATTGTGCCTTTTGCATTTCATTCCGATGCAATTTCTGTGTTTCATCGTCTTTGAGAAGGTCCAAGGGATACAGTAAACTTGGAGTGTCCCACCGGAATCTATAACAAGTGTCACAGGAATCGATTAAAACATAGACAGTAAGAAGAGTCAGTCTTCGTGTACTTAAGTCGGCATTTGCCTTTTGTATTTAATTCCGATGCAATATCTGTGTTTCATCGTCAATAAGAAGGTCCAAGGGATACAGTAAACCTGAAGTGAAGCATCGGAATCTGAAACTAGTGTCACAGGAGTGGTTCAAAGCATAGACAGTAGGAAGAGTCAGTCTTCTTGTACTTAAGTCGGCATTGTACCTTTTGTATTTAATTCCGATGCGATTTCTGTGTTTCATCGTCAATAAGAATGAAAAAGGGATACAGTACACCTGGAGTGAAGCATCAGAATCTATAACTAGTGTCACAGGGATGGTTCAAAAGGTAGACAGTAAGAAGAGTCAGTCTTTTTGTACTTAAGTCGGCATTGTGCCTTTTGTATTTAATTCCGATGCAATTTCTGTGTTTCATCGTCAGTAAGAAGGTCAGAGGGATACAGTAATCCTGAAGTGAAGCATCGGAATCTATAACTAGAGTCACAGGATTGGTTCAAAACATAACCAGTAAGAACAGTCAGTCTTCTTGTCCTTAAGTCGGCATTATGCCTTTTGTATATAATTCCGACGCAATTTCTGTGTTTCATCGTCAATAAGAAGGTCAGAGGGATACAGTAAACCTGAAGTGAAGCATCGGAATCTATAACTAGTGTTACAGGAATGGTTCAAAGCATAGTCAGTAAGAAGAGTTAGTCTTCTTGTACTTAAGTCGCCATTGTGCCTTTTGTATTTAATTCCGATATAATTTCTGTGTTTCATCGTCAATAAGAAGGTCCAAGGGATACAGTAAACTTGGAGTGAGGCATCGGAATCTATAACTAGTGTCACAGTAATGGTTCAAAACATAGACAATAAGAAGAGTCAGTCTTCTTGTACTTAAGTTGGCATTGTGCCTTATCTATTTAATTCCGATGCAATTTCTGTGTTTCATCGTCAAGAAAAAGGTCAGAGGGATACAATAAACCTGAAGTGAAGCATCGGAATCTATAACTAGTGACACAGGAATGGTTCAAAGCATAGTCAGTAAGAAGAGTCAGTCTTCTTGTCCTGAAGTCGGCATTGTGCCTTTTGTATTGAATTCCGATGCAATTACTGTGTTTCATCGTCAATAAGAAGGTCCAAGGGAACCTGGAGTGAAGCATCGGAATCTATAACTAGTGTTACAGGAATGGTACAAAACATAGACAGTAAAAAGTGTCAGTCTTCTTGTACTTAGGTCGGCATGGTGCCTTTTGTATTTAATTCCGATGCAATATCTGTGTTTCATCGTCAATAAGATGGTCCAAAGGATACAGTAAACATGAAGTGAAGCATCGGAATCCATAACTAGTGTCACAGGAATGGTTCAAAACATAGTCACTAGGAAGAGTCGGTCTTCATGTACTTAAGTCGACATTGTGCCTTTTGTATTTAATTAAGATGCAATTTCTGTGTTTCATCGTCAATAAGAAGGTCAGAGGGATACAGTAAACCTGAAGTGAAGCATCGCAATCTATAACTAGTGCCACAGGAATGTTTCAAAACATAGTCAGTAAGAAGAGTCAATCTTCTTGTACTTAAGTCGGCATTGTGCCTTTTCTATTTAATTCCGATCCAATTGCTGTGTTTCATCGTCAATGACAAGGTCAGAGGGATACAATAAACCTGAACTGAAGCATCGGAATCTATAACTAGTGTCACAGGAATGGTTCAAAACATTGTCAGTAAGAACAGTCAGTCTTCTTTTCCTTAAGTCGGCATTGTGCATTTTGTATTTAATTCCGATGCAATTTCTGTGTTTCATCCTCAATAAGAAGGTCCAAGGGATACAGTAAACCTGGAGTGTAGCATCGGAATCTATAACTAGTGTCACAGGAATGGTTCAAAACATAGACAGTAAGAAGAGTCAGTCTTCTTGTACTTAAGTCAGCATGGTGCTTTTCTATTTAATTCCGATGCAATTTCTGTGTTTCATCGTCAATAAGAAGGTCCAAGGAATACAGTAAACATGGAGTGAAGCATCGAAGTCTATAACTAGTGTCACAGGAATGGTTCAAAACATAGTCAGTAAGAACAGTCAGTCTTCTTCTCTTTAAGTCGGCATTGTGCCTTTTGTATTTAATTCCGATGCAATTTCTGTGTTTCATCGTCAATAAGAACGTCCAAGGGATACAGTAAACCTGAAGTGAAGCATCGGAATCTATAACTAGTGTCACAGGAATGGTTCAAACATCCTCAGTAAGAAGAGTCAGTCTTCTTTTACTTAAGTCAGCATGGTGCTTTTCTATTTAATTCCGATGCAATTTCTGTGTTTCATCGTCAATAAGAAGGTCCAAGGAATACAGTAAACATGGAGTGAGGCATCGGAATCTATAACTAGTGTCACAGGAATGGTTCAAATCATAGACAGTAAGAAGAGTCAGTCTTCTTGTACTTAAGTTGGCATTGTGCCTTATCTATTTAATTCCGATGCAATTTCTGTGTTTCATCGTCAAGAAAAAGATCAGAGGGATACAATAAACCTGAAGTGAAGCATCGGAATCTATAACTAGTGACACAGGAATGGTTCAAAGCATAGTCAGTAAGAAGAGTCAGTCTTCTTGTCCTGAAGTCGGCATTGTGCCTTTTGTATTGAATTCCGATGCAATTACTGTGTTTCATCGTCAATAAGAAGGTCCAAGGGAACCTGGAGTGAAGCATCGGAATCTATAACTAGTGTTACAGGAATGGTACAAAACATAGACAGTAAAAAGAGTCAGTCTTCTTGTACTTAGGTCGGCATTGTGCCTTTTGTATTTAATTCCGATGCAATATCTGTGTTTCATCGTCAATAAGATGGTCCAAAGGATACAGTAAACATGAAGTGAAGCATCGGAATCCATAACTAGTGTCACAGGAATGGTTCAAAACATAGTCAGTAGGAAGAGTCGGTCTTCATGTACTTAAGTCGACATTGTGCCTTTTGTATTTAATTCCGATGCATTTTCTGTGTTTCATCGTCAATAAGAAGGTCAAAGGGATACAGTAAACCTGAAGTGAAGCATCGCAATCTATAACTAGTGCCACAGGAATGTCTCAAAACATAGTCAGTAAGAAGACTCAGTCTTCGTGTACTTAAGTCGGCATTTTGCCTTTTGTATTTAATTCCGATCCAATTTCTGTGTTTCATCGTCAATAAGAAGGTCCAAGGGATACAGTAAACATGAAGTGAAGCATCGGAGTCTATAACTAGTGTCACAGGAATGGTTCAAAACATAGTCAGTAAGAACAGTCAGTCTTCTTCTCTTTAAGTCGGCATTGTGCCTCTTGTATTTAATTCCGATGCAATCTCTGTGTTTCATCGTCAATAAGAACGTCCAAGGGATACAGTAAACCTGGAGTGAAGCATCGGAATCTATAACTAGTGTCAATGGAATGGTTCAAAACATAGACAGTAAGAAGAGTCAATCTTCTTGTACTTAAGTCGGCATTGTGCCTTTTGTATTTAATTCCGATGCAATTTTTGTGTTTCATCGTCAATAAGAAGTTCAGAGGGATACAGTAAACTTGAAGTGAAGCATCGGAATCTATAGCTAGTGTCACAGGAATAGTTCAAAAGCATAGTCAGTAAGAAGAGTCAGTCTTCTTGTCCTTAAGTCCACATTGTGCATTTTGTATTTAATTCCGATGCAATTTCTGTGTTTCATCGTCAATAAGAAGGTCCAAGGGATACAGAAAACCTGGAGTGAAGCATCGGAATCTATAACTAGTGTCACAGGAATGGTTCAAAACATAGAAAGTACGAAGAGTCAGTCTTCTTGTACATAAGTGAGCATTTTGCCTATTGTATTTAATTCCGATGAAATTTCTGAGTTTCATCGTCAATATGAAGGTCCAAGGGATACAGTAAACCTGGAGTGAAGCATTTGAATCTATAACTAGTGTCAATGGAATGGTTCAAAACATAGACAGTAAGAAGAGTCAGTATTCTTGTACTTAAGTCGGCATTGTGCTTTTTTTTTAAATTCCGATGCAATTTCTTTGTTTCATCGTCAATAAGAAGGTCGGAGGGATACAGTAAACCTGAAGTGAAGCATCGGAATCCAAAACTAGTGTCACGAGAATGGTTCAAACATAGACAGTAGAAGAGTCAGTCTTCTTGTTCTTAAGTCAGCATTGTGCCATTTCTATTTAATTCCGATGCAATTTCTGCGTTTCATCGTCAATAAGAAGGTCCAAGGTATACAGTAAACCTGAAGTGAACCATCGGAATCAATAACTAGTGTCACAGGAATGGTTCAAGGTATAGTCAGTAAGAAGAGTCAGTCTTCTTGTACTTAAGTTGGCATTGTGCCTTTTCTATTTAATTCCGAAACAATTTCCGTGTTTCATCGTCAATAAGAAGGTCCAAGGGATACTGTAAACCTGAAGTGAACCATCGGAATCAATAACTAGTGTCACAGGAATGGTTCAAAACATAGACAGTAGGAAGAGTCAGTCTTCTTGTACTTAAGTCAGCATTGTACCTTTTGTATTAAATTCCGATGCAATTTCTGTGTTTCATCGTCAATAAGAATGACCAAAGGATACAGTAAACCAGGAGTGAAGCATCGGAATCTACACCTAGTGTCACAGGGATGGTTCAAACATAGACAGTAAGAAGAGTCAGTCTTTTAGTACTTAAGTCGGCATTGTGCCTTTTGTCTTTAATTCCGATGCAATTTCTGTGTTTCATCGTCAATAAGAAGGTACAGAAAGATACAGTAATCCTAAAATGAAGCTTCGGAATCTATAACTAGTGTCACAGGGTTGGTTCAAAACATAGACAGTAAGAAGTGTCAGTCTTCTTGTACTTAAGTCGGCATTGTGCCTTTTGTATTTAATTCCGATGCAATTTCTGTATTTCATGGTCAATAAGAAGGTCAGAGGGATACATTAATCCTGAAGTGAAGCATCGGAATCTATAACTAGTGTCAGAGGTATGGTTCAATACATAGTCAGTAAGAAGAGTCAGTCTTCTTTTACTTAAGTCGGCATTGTGCCTTTTCTATTTAATTCCGATGCAATTTCTGTGTTTCATCGTCAATAAGAAAGTCAGAGGGATACAGTAAACCTGGAGTGTAGCATCGGAATCTATAACTAGTGTCACAGGAATGGTTCAAATCATAGACAGTAACAAGAGTCAGACTTCTTTTACTTATGTCGGCATTGTGCCTTTTGTATTTTTTTCCGAGGCAAATTTCTGCGTTTCATCGTCAATAAGATGGTCCAAAGGATACAGCAAACCTGGAGTGAAGCATCGGAGTCTATAACTAGTGTCACAGGACTGGTTCAAATACAGACAGTAAGAAGAGTCAGTCTTCTTGTACTTAATTCGGCATTGTGCCTTTTGTATATAATTCCGATGCAATTTCTGTGTTTCATCGTCAATTAGAAGGTCAGAGGGATAGAGTAAACCTGAAGTGAAGCATCGGAATCGATAACTAGAGTCACAGGAATGGTTCAAAACAAAGTCAGTAAAAAGAGTCAGTCTCCTTGTACTTAAGTCGGCATTGTGACTTTTGTACTTAATTCCGATACAATTTCTGTGTTTCATCGTCAATAAGAAGGCCCAAGGGATACAGTAAACATGAAGTGAAGCATCGGAATCTATAACTAGTGTCACTGGAATGGTTCAAAATATAGACAGTAAGAAGAGTCAGTCTTCTTGTTCTTAAGTCGGCATTGTGCCTTTTGTATTTAATTCCGATGCAATTTCTGTGATTCATCGTCAATAAGAAGGCCCAAGGGATACAGTAAACCTGAAGTGAAGCATCGGACTCTTTAACTAGTGTCACAGAAATGGTTAAAAACATAGACAGTAGAAGAGTCAGTCTTCTTGTACTTAAGTCGGCATTGTGCCTTTTGTATTGAATTCCGATGCAATTACTGTGTTTCATCGTCAATAAGAAGGACCAAGGGAACCTGGAGTGAAGCATCGGAATCTATAACTAGTGTTACAGGAATGGTACAAAACATAGACAGTAAAAAGAGTCAGTCTTCTTGTACTTAGGTCGGCATTGTGCCTTTTGTATTTAATTCCGATGCAATTTCTGTGTTTCATCGTCAATAAGAAGGTCAAAGGGATACAGTAAACCCGAAGTGAAGCATCGCAATCTGTAACTAGTGCCACAGGAATGTTTCAAAGCATAGTCAGTAAGAAGAGTCAATCTTCTTGTACTTAAGTCGGCATTGTGTCTTTTCTATTTAATTCCGATCCAATTGCTGTGTTTCATCGTCAATGTCAAGGTCAGAGGGAAACAATAAACCTGAACTGAAGCATCGGAATCTATAACTAGTGTCACAGGAATGGTTCAAAACATAGTCAGTAAGAACAGTCAGTCTTCTTTTCCTTAAGTCGGCATTGTGCCTTTTGTATTTAATTCTGATGCAAATTCTGTGTTTCATCGTCAATAAGAAGGTCCAAGGGATACAGTAAACCTGGAGTGTAGCATCGGAACCTATAACTAGTGTCACAGGAATGGTTCAAAACATAGACAGTAAGAAGACTCAGTCTTCGTGTACTTAAGTCGGCATTTTGCCTTTTGTATTTAATTCCGATCCAATTTCTGTGTTTCATCGTCAATAAGAAGGTCCAAGGGATACAGTAAACCTGAAGTGAAGCATCGGAGACTATAACTAGTGTCACAGGAATGGTTCAAAACATAGTCAGTAAGAACAGTCAGTCTTCTTCTCTTTAAGTCGGCATTGTGCCTTTTGTATTTAATTCCTATGCAATTTCTGTGTTTCATCGTCAATAAGAACGTCCAAGGGATACAGTAAACCTGGAGTGAAGCATCGGAATCTATAACTAGTGTCAATGGAATGGTTCAAAACATAGACAGTAAGAAGAGTCAATCTTCTTGTACTTAAGTCGGCATTGTGCCTTTTGTATTTAATTAAGATGCAATTTCTGTGTTTCATCGTCAATAAGAAGTTCAGAGGGATACAGTAAACATGAAGTGAAGCACCGGAATCTATAGCTAGTGTCACAGGAATAGTTCAAAAGCATAGTCAGTAAGAAGAGTCAGACTTCTTGTCCTTAAGTCCACATTGTGCCTTTTGTATTTAATTCCGATGCAATTTCTGTGTTTCATCGTCAATAAGAAGGTCCAAGGGATACAGAAAACCTGGAGTGAAGCATCGGAATCTATAACTAGTGTCACAGGAATGGTTCAAAACATAGAAAGTACGAACAGTCAGTCTTCTTGTACATAAGTGAGCATTTTGCCTATTGTATTTAATTCCGATGAAATTTCTGAGTTTCATCGTCAATATGAAGGTCCAAGGGATACAGTAAACCTGGAGTGAAGCATCGGAATCTAAAACTAGTGTCAATGGAATGGTTCAAAACATAGACAGTAAGAAGAGTCAGTATTCTTGTACTTAAGTCTGCATTGTGCTTTTTTTTTAAATTCCGATGCAATTTCTTTGTTTCATCGTCAATAAGAAGGTCAGAGGGATACAGTAAACCTGAAGTGAACCATCGGAATCAATAACTAGTGTCACAGGAATGGTTCAAGGTATAGTCAGTAAGAAGAGTCAGTCTTCTTGTACTTAAGTCGGCATTGTGCATTTTCTATTTAATTCCGAAGCAATTTCCGTGTTTCATCGTCAATAAGAAGGTCCAAGGGATACTGTAAACCTGAAGTGAACCATCGGAATCAATAACTAGTGTCACAGGAATGGTTCAAAACATAGACAGTTGGAAGAGTCAGTCTTCTTGTACTTAAGTCAGCATTGTACCTTTTGTGTTAAATTCCAATGCAATTTCTGTGTTTCATCGTCAATAAGAATGACCAAAGGATACAGTAAACCTGGAGTGAAGCATCGGAATCTATACCTAGTGTCACAGGGATGGTTCAAAACATAGACAGTAAGAAGAGTCAGTCTTTTTGTACTTATGTCGGCATTGTGCCTTTTGTATTTAATTCCGATGCAATTTCTGTGTTTCATCGTCAATAAGAAGGTCAGAGGGATACAGTAAACCTGAAGTGAAGCATCGGAATCTATAACTAGAATCACAGGGACGGTTCAAATCATAGACAGTAAGATGAGTCAGTATTCTTGTACTTAAGTCGGCATTGTCTTTTTGTATTTATTTCCGATGCAATTTCTGTGTTTCATCGTCAATAAGAAGGTCAGAGGGATACAGTAAACCTGAAGTGAAGCATCAGAATGTGTAACTAGTGTCACAGGAATGGTTCAAAACATAGTCAGTAAGAAGAGTCAGTCTTCTTGTACTTAAGTTGGCATTGTGCCTTTCGTATTAAATTCCGATGCAATTTCTGTGTTTCACCGGCAATAAGATGGTCAGAGGGATACAGCAAACCTGAAGTGAAGCATCGGTATCTATAACTAGTGTCACAGGAATGGTTCAAACATAGACAGTAAGAAGAGTCAGTCTTGTTGTACTTAAGTCGGCATTGTGCCTTTTGTATTTAATTCCTATGCAATATCTGTGTTTCATCGTCAATACGAAGGTCAGAGGGATACAGTAAACATAAAGTGATGCATCGGAATCTATAACTAGTGTCACAGGAATGGTTCAAAACGTAGACAGTAAGAAGAGTCAGTCTTCTTGTACTTAAGTCGGCATTGTGCATTTTGTATTTAATTCCGATGCAATTTCTGTGTTTCATCGTCAATAAGAAGGCCCAAGGAATACAGTAAACCTGAAGTGAAGCATCGGAATCTATAACTAGTGTCACTGGAATGGTTCAAAATATAGACAGTAAGAAGAGTCAGTCTTCTTGTTCTTAAGTCGGCATTGTGCCTTTTGTATTTAATTCCGATTCAATTTCTGTGATTCATCGTCAATAAGAAGGCCCAAGGGATACAGTAAATCTGAAGTGAAGCATCGGAATCTATAACTAGTGTCACAGGAATGGTTCAAAACATGGTCTGTAAGAAGAGTCAGTCTTCTTGTCCGTAAGTCGCCATTGTGCATTTTGTATTTAATTCCGATGCAATTTCTGTGTTTCATCGGCAAGAAGGTCAGAGGGAGACACTAAACCTGAAGTGAAGCATCGGAATCCAAAACTAGTGTCACAGGAATGGTTCAAAACATAGTCAGTAAGAAGAGTCAGTCTTCTTGTACATAAGTCTTCATTGTGCCTTTTCTATTTAATTCCGATGCAATTTCTGTGATTCATCGTCAATAAGAAAGTCCAAGGGATACAGTAAACCTGGAGTGAAGCATCGGAATCTATAACTAGTGTCACAGGATGGTTCAAAGCATAGTCAGTAAGAAGAGTCAGTCTTCGTGTAATGAAGTCGGCATATTGCCTTTTGTATTTAATTCTGATGCAATTTCTGTGTTGCATCGTCATTAAGAAGTTCCAAGGGATACAGTAAACCTGAAGCATCGGAATCTATAATTAGCGTCACAGAAATGGTTCAAACCATAGTCAGTAAGAAGAGTCAGTCTTCTTGTACTTAAGTTATCATTGTGCCATTTCTATTTAATTCCGATGCAATTTCTGTGTTACATCGTCAATAAGAAGGTCAGAGGGATAGAGTAAACCTGAAGTGAAGCATCGGAATCGATAACTAGTGTCACAGGAATGGTTCAAAACATAGTCAGTAAGAAGAGTCAGTCTCCTTGTACTTAAGTCGGCATTGTGCCTTTTGTATTTAATTCCGATACAATTTCTGTGTTTCATCGTCAATAAGAAGGTCCAAGGGATACAGTAAACCTGGAGTGAAGCATCGGAATCTATAACTAGTATCACAGTTACGGTTCAAAACATAGACAGTAAGATGAGTCAGTATTCTTGTACTTAAGTCGGCATTGTGCTTTTCTATTTAATTCCGATGCAATTTCTGTGTTTCATCGTCAATAAGAAGGTCCAAGGGATACAGTAAACCTGGAGTGAAGCATCGGAATCTATAACTAGAGTCACAGGAATGGTTCAAACATAGACAGTAAGAAAGGTCAGTCTTCTTGTACTTAAGTTGGCATTGTGCGTTTTCTATTTAATTCCGATGCAATATCTGTGTTTCATCGTCAATAAAAAGGTCAGAGGGATACAATAAACCTGAAGTGAAGGATCGGAATCTATAACTAGTGACACAGGAATGGTTTAAAACATAGTCAGTAAGAAGAGACAGTCTTCTTGTCCTAAAGTCGGCATTGTGCCTTTTGTATTGTATTCCGATGCCATTACTGTGTTTTATCGTCAATAAGAAGGTCCAAGGGAACCTGGAGTGAAGCATCGGAATCTATAACTAGTGTTACAGGAATGATACAAAACATAGACAGTAAAAAGAGTCAGTCGTCTTGTACTTAAGTCGGCATTGTGTCTTTTCTATTTAATTCCGATACAATTTCTGTGTTTCATCGTCAATAAGAAGGTCAGAGGGATAGAGTAAACCTGAAGTGAAGCATCGGAATCGATAACTAGAGTCACAGGAATGGTTCAAAACATAGTCAGTAAGAAGAGTCAGTCTCCTTGTACTTAAGTCGGCATTGTGCCTTTTGTATTTAATTCCGATACAATTTCTGTGTTTCATCGTCAATAAGAAGGTCCAAGGGATACAGTAAACCTGGAGTGAAGCATCGGAATCTATAACTAGTGTCACAGGGACGGTTCAAAACATAGACAGTAAGATGAGTCAGAATTCTTAAACTTAAGTCGGCATTGTCTTTTTGTATTTATTTCCGATGCAATTTCTGTGTTTGATCGTCAATAAGAAGGTCAGAGGGATACAGTATACCTGAAGTGAAGCATCGGAATCTGTAACTAGTGTCACAGGAATGGTTCAAAACATAGTCAGTAAGAAGAGTCAGTCTTCTTGTACTTAAGTTGGCATTGTGCCTTTCGTATTAAATTCCGATGCAATTTCTGTGTTTCACCGGCATTAAGATGGTCAGAGGGATACAGTAAACCTGAAGTGAAGCATCGGTATCTATAACTAGTGTCACAGGAATGGTTCAAACATAGACTGTAAGAAGAGTCAGTCTTGTTGTACTTAAGTCGGCATTGTGCCTTTTGTATTTAATTCCTATGCAATATCTGTGTTTCATCGTCAATACGAAGGTCAGAGGGATACAGTAAAAATAAAGTGATGCATCGGAATCTATAACTAGTGTCACAGGAATGGTTCAAAACGTAGACAGTAAGAAGAGTCAGTCTTCTTGTACTTAAGTCGGCATTGTGCATTTTGTATTTAATTCCGATGCAATTTCTGTGTTTCATCGTCAATAAGAAGGCCCAAGGGATACAGTAAACCTGAAGTGAAGCATCGGAATCTATAACTAGTGTCACTGGAATGGTTCAAAATATAGACAGTAAGAAGAGTCAGTCTTCTTGTTCTTAAGTCGGCATTGTGCCTTTTGTATTTAATTCCGATGCAATTTCTGTGATTCATCGTCAATAAGAAGGCCCAAGGGATACAGTAAACCTGAAGTGAAGCATCGGACTCTATAACTAGTGTCACAGAAATGGTTAAAAACATAGACAGTAGAAGAGTCAGTCTTCTTGTACTTAAGTCGGCATTGTGCCTTTTGTATTGAATTCCGATGCAATTACTGTGTTTCATCGTCAATAAGAAGGACCAAGGGAACCTGGAGTGAAGCATCGGAATCTATAACTAGTGTTACAGGAATGGTACAAAACATAGACAGTAAAAAGAGTCAGTCTTCTTGTACTTAGGTCGGCATTGTGCCTTTTGTATTTCATTCCGATGCAATATCTGTGTTTCATCGTCAATAAGATGGTCCAAAGGATACAGTAAACATGAAGTGAAGCATCGGAATCCATAACTAGTGTCACAGGAATGGTTCAAAACATAGTCAGTAGGAAGAGTCGGTCTTCATGTACTTAAGTCGACATTGTGCCTTTTGTATTTAATTCCGATGCAATTTCTGTGTTTCATCGTCAATAAGAAGGTCAAAGGGATACAGTAAACCCGAAGTGAAGCATCGCAATCTGTAACTAATGCCACAGGAATGTTTCAAAACATAGTCAGTAAGAAGAGTCAATCTTCTTGTACTTAAGTCGGCATTGTGTCTTTTCTATTTAATTCCGATCCAATTGCTGTGTTTCATCGTCAATGACAAGGTCAGAGGGATACAATAAACCTGAACTGAAGCATCGGAATCTATAACTAGTGTCACAGGAATGGTTCAAAACATAGTCAGTAAGAACAGTCAGTCTTCTTTTCCTTAAGTCGGCATTGTGCCTTTTGTATTTAATACCGATGCAATTTCTGTGTTTCATCGTCAATAAGAAGGTCCAAGGGATACAGTAAACCTGGAGTGTAGCATCGGAACCTATAACTAGTGTCACAGGAATGGTTCAAAACATAGACAGTAAGAAGACTCAGTCTTCGTGTACTTAAGTCGGCATTTTGCCTTTTGTATTTAATTCCGATCCAATTTCTGTGTTTCATCGTCAATAAGAAGGTCCAAGGGATACAGTAAACCTGAAGTGAAGCATCGGAGTCTATAACTAGTGTCACAGGAATGGTTCAAAACATAGTCAGTAAGAACAGTCAGTCTTCTTCTCTTTAAGTCGGCATTGTGCCTTTTGTATTTAATTCCTATGCAATTTCTGTGTTTCATCGTCAATAAGAACGTCCAAGGGATACAGAAACCTGGAGTGAAGCATCGGAATCTATAACTAGTGTCAATGGAATGGTTCAAAACATAGACAGTAAGAAGAGTCAATCTTCTTGTACTTAAGTCGGCATTGTGCCTTTTGTATTTAATTCCGATGCAATTTCTGTGTTTTATCGTCAATAAGAAGTTCAGAGGGATACAGTAAACATGAAGTGAAGCACCGGAATCTATAGCTAGTGTCACAGGAATAGTTCAAAAGCATAGTCAGTAAGAAGAGTCAGACTTCTTGTCCTTAAGTTAACATTGTGCCTTTTGTATTTAATTCCGATGCAATTTCTGTGTTTCATCGTCAATAAGAAGGTCCAAGGGATACAGAAAACCTGGAGTGAAGCATCGGAATCTATAAGTAGTGTCACAGGAATGGTTCAAAACATAGAAAGTACGAACAGTCAGTCTTCTTGTACATAAGTGAGCATTTTGCCTATTGTATTTAATTCCGATGAAATTTCTGAGTTTCATCGTCAATATGAAGGTCCAAGGGATACAGTAAACCTGGAGTGAAGCATCGGAATCTAAAACTAGTGTCAATGGAATGGTTCAAAGCATAGACAGTAAGAAGAGTCAGTATTCTTGTACTTAAGTCGGCATTGTGCTTTTTTTTTAAATTCCGATGCAATTTCTTTGTTTCATCGTCAATAAGAAGGTCAGAGGGATACAGTAAACCTGAAGTGAAGCATCGGAATCCAAAACTAGTGTCACGAGAATGGTTCAAACATAGACAGTAGAAGAGTCAGTCTTCTTGTACTTAAGTCAGCATTGTGCCATTTCTATTTAATTCCGATGCAATTTCTGCGTTTCATCGTCAATAAGAAGGTCCAAGGTATACAGTAAACCTGAAGTGAACCATCGGAATCAATAACTAGTGTCGCAGGAATGGTTCAAGGTATAGTCCGTAAGAAGAGTCAGTCTTCTTGTACTTAAGTCGGCATTGTGCCCTGTCTATTTAATTCCGAAGCAATTTCCGTGTTTCATCGTCAATAAGAAGGTCCAAGGGATACTGTAAACCTGAAGTGAACCATCGGAATCAACAACTAGTGTCACAGGAATGGTTCAAAACATAGACAGTAGGAAGAGTCAGTCTTCTTGTACTTAAGTCAGCATTGTACCTTTTGTATTAAATTCCAATGCAATTTCTGTGTTTCATCGTCAATAAGAATGACCAAAGGATACAGTAAACCTGGAGTGAAGCATCGGAATCTATACCTAGTGTCACAGGGATGGTTCAAAACATAGACAGTAAGAGGAGTCAGTCTTTTTGTACTTATGTCGGCATTGTGCCTTTTGTATTTAATTCCGATGCAATTTCTGTGTTTCATCGTCAATAAGAGGGTACAGAGGGATACAGTAATCCTGAAATGAAGCTTCGGAATCTATAACTAGTGTCACAGGGTTGGTTCAAAACATAGACAGTGAGAAGTGTCATTCTTCTTGTACTTAAGTCGGCATTGTGCCTTTTGTATTTAATTCCGATGCAATTTCTGTATGTCATGGTCAATAAGAAGGTCAGAGGGATAGAGTAAACCTGAAGTGAAGCATCGGAATCGATAACTAGAGTCACAGGAATGGTTCAAAACATAGTCAGTAAGAAGAGTCAGTCTCCTTGTACTTAAGTCGGCATTGTGCCTTTTGTATTTAATTCCGATACAATTTCTGTGTTTCATCGTCAATTAGAAGGTCCAAGGGACACAGTAAACCTGGAGTGAAGCATCGGAATCTATAACTAGTATCACAGGGACGGTTCAAAACATAGACAGTAAGATGAGTCAGTATTCTTGTACTTAAGTCGACATTGTCTTTTTGTATTTATTTCCGATGCAATTTCTGTGTTTCATCGTCAATAAGAAGGTCAGAGGGATACAGGAAACCTGAAGTGAAGCATCAGAATCTGTAACTAGTGTCACAGGAATGGTTCAAAACATAGTAAGAAGAGTGAGTCTTCTTGTACTTAAGTTGGCATTGTGCCTTTCGTATTAAATTCCGATGCAATTTCTGTGTTTCACCGGCAATAAGATGGTCAGAGGGATACAGTAAACCTGAAGTGAAGCATCGGTATCTATAACTAGTGTCACAGGAATGGTTCAAACATAGACAGTAAGAAGAGTCAGTCTTGTTGTACTTAAGTCGGCATTGTGCCTTTTGTATTTAATTCCTATGCAATATCTGTGTTTCATCGTCAATACGAAGGTCAGAGGGATACAGTAAACATAAAGTGATGCATCGGAATCTATAACTAGTGTCACAGGAATGGTTCAAAACGTAGACAGTAAGAAGAGTCAGTCTTCTTGTACTTAAGTCGGCATTGTGCATTTTGTATTTAATTCCGATGCAATTTCTGTGTTTCATCGTCAATAAGAAGGCCCAAGGGATACAGTAAACCTGAAGTGAAGCATCGGAATCTATAACTAGTGTCACTGGAATGGTTCAAAATATAGACAGTAAGAAGAGTCAGTCTTCTTGTTCTTAAGTCGGCATTGTGCCTTTTGTATTTAATTCCGATTCAATTTCTGTGATTCATCGTCAATAAGAAGGCCCAAGGGATACAGTAAATTTGAAGTGAAGCATCGGAATCTATAACTAGTGTCACAGGAATGGTTCAAAACATGGTCTGTAAGAAGAGTCAGTCTTCTTGTCCGTAAGTCGCCATTGTGCTTTTGTATTTAATTCCGATGCAATTTCTGTGTTTCATCGGCAAGAAGGTCAGAGGGAGACACTAAACCTGAAGTGAAGCATCGGAATCCAAAACTAGTGTCACAGGAATGGTTCAAAACATAGTCAGTAAGAAGAGTCAGTCTTCTTGTACATAAGTCTTCATTGTGCCTTTTCTATTTAATTCCGAAGCAATTTCTGTGATTCATCGTCAATTAGAAGGTCCAAGGGATACAGTAAACCTGGAGTGAAGCATCGGAATCTATAACTAGTGTCACAGGATGGTTCAAAGCATAGTCAGTAAGAAGAGTCAGTCTTCGTGTAATGAAGTCGGCATATTGCCTTTTGTATTTAATTCTGATGCAATTTCTGTGTTGCATCGTCATTAAGAAGGACCAAGGGATACAGTAAACCTGAAGCATCGGAATCTATAATTAGCGTCACAGAAATGGTTCAAACCATAGTCAGTAAGAAGAGTCAGTCTTCTTGTACTTAAGTTATCATTGTGCCATTTCTATTTAATTCCGATGCAATTTCTGTGTTACATCGTCAATAAGAAGGTCAGAGGGATAGAGTAAACCTGAAGTGAAGCATCGGAATCGATAACTAGTGTCACAGGAATGGTTCAAAACATAGTCAGTAAGAAGAGTCAGTCTCCTTGTACTTATGTCGGCATTGTGCCTTTTGTATTTAATTCCGATACAATTTCTGTGTTTCATCGTCAATAAGAAGGTCCAAGGGATACAGTAAACCTGGAGTGAAGCATCGGAATCTATAACTAGTATCACAGGGACGGTTCAAAACATAGACAGTAAGATGAGTCAGTATTCTTGTACTTAAGTCGGCATTGTGCTTTTCTATTTAATTCCGATGCAATTTCTGTGTTTCATCGTCAATAAGAAGGTCCAAGGGATACAGTAAACCTGGAGTGAAGCATCGGAATCTATAACTAGTGTCACAGGAATGGTTCAAACATAGACAGTAAGAAAGGTCAGTCTTCTTGTACTTAAGTTGGCATTGTGCGTTTTCTATATAATTCCGATGCAATTTCTGTGTTTCATCGTCAATAAAAAGGTCAGAGGGATACAATAAACCTGAAGTGAAGGATCGGAATCTATAACTAGTGACACAGGAATGGTTTAAAACATAGTCAGTAAGAAGAGACAGTCTTCTTGTCCTGAAGTCGGCATTGTGCCTTTTGTATTGTATTCCGATGCCATTACTGTGTTTCATCGTCAATATGAAGGTCCAAGGGATACAGTAAACCTGGAGTGAAGCATCGGAATCTAAAACTAGTGTCAATGGAATGGTTCAAAGCATAGACAGTAAGAAGAGTCAGTATTCTTGTACTTAAGTCGGCATTGTGCTTTTTTTTTAAATTCCGATGCAATTTCTTTGTTTCATCGTCAATAAGAAGGTCAGAGGGATACAGTAAACCTGAAGTGAAGCATCGGAATCCAAAACTAGTGTCACGAGAATGGTTCAAACATAGACAGTAGAAGAGTCAGTCTTCTTGTACTTAAGTCAGCATTGTGCCATTTCTATTTAATTCCGATGCAATTTCTGCGTTTCATCGTCAATAAGAAGGTCCAAGGTATACAGTAAACCTGAAGTGAACCATCGGAATCAATAACTAGTGTCACAGGAATGGTTCAAGGTATAGTCCGTAAGAAGAGTCAGTCTTCTTGTACTTAAGTCGGCATTGTGCCCTGTCTATTTAATTCCGAAGCAATTTCCGTGTTTCATCGTCAATAAGAAGGTGCAAGGGATACTGTAAACCTGAAGTGAACCATCGGAATCAATAACTAGTGTCACAGGAATGGTTCAAAACATAGACAGTAGGAAGAGTCAGTCTTCTTGTACTTAAGTCAGCATTGTACCTTTTGTATTAAATTCCAATGCAATTTCTGTGTTTCATCGTCAATAAGAATGACCAAAGGATACAGTAAACCTGGAGTGAAGCATCGGAATCTATACCTAGTGTCACAGGGATGGTTCAAAACATAGACAGTAAGAGGAGTCAGTCTTTTTGTACTTATGTCGGCATTGTGCCTTTTGTATTTAATTCCGATGCAATTTCTGTGTTTCATCGTCAATAAGAGGGTACAGAGGGATACAGTAATCCTGAAATGAAGCTTCGGAATCTATAACTAGTGTCACAGGGTTGGTTCAAAACATAGACAGTGAGAAGTGTCAGTCTTCTTGTACTTAAGTCGGCATTGTGCCTTTTGTATTTAATTCCGATGCAATTTCTGTATGTCATGGTCAATAAGAAGGTCAGAGGGATAGAGTAAACCTGAAGTGAAGCATCGGAATCGATAACTAGAGTCACAGGAATGGTTCAAAACATAGTCAGTAAGAAAAGTCAGTCTCCTTGTACTTAAGTCGGCATTGTGCCTTTTGTATTTAATTCCGATACAATTTCTGTGTTTCATCGTTAATTAGAAGGTCCAAGGGATACAGTAAACCTGGAGTGAAGCATCGGAATCTATAACTAGTATCACAGGGACGGTTCAAAACATAGACAGTAAGATGAGTCAGTATTCTTGTACTTAAGTCGGCATTGTCTTTTTGTATTTATTTCCGATGCAATTTCTGTGTTTCATCGTCAATAAGAAGGTCAGAGGGATACAGTAAACCTGAAGTGAAGCATCAGAATCTGTAACTAGTGTCACAGGAATGGTTCAAAACATAGTAAGAAGAGTGAGTCTTCTTGTACTTAAGTTGGCATTGTGCCTTTCGTATTAAATTCCGATGCAATTTCTGTGTTTCACCGGCAATAAGATGGTCAGAGGGATACAGTAAACCTGAAGTGAAGCATCGGTATCTATAACTAGTGTCACAGGAATGGTTCAAACATAGACAGTAAGAAGAGTCAGTCTTGTTGTACTTAAGTCGGCATTGTGCCTTTTGTATTTAATTCCTATGCAATATCTGTGTTTCATCGTCAATACGAAGGTCAGAGGGATACAGTAAACATAAAGTGAAGCATCGGAATCTATAACTAGTGTCACTGGAATGGTTCAAAATATAGACAGTAAGAAGAGTCAGTCTTCTTGTTCTTAAGTCGGCATTGTGCCTTTTGTATTTAATTCCGATTCAATTTCTGTGATTCATCGTCAATAAGAAGGCCCAAGGGATACAGTAAATCTGAAGTGAAGCATCGGAATCTATAACTAGTGTCACAGGAATGGTTCAAAACATGGTCTGTAAGAAGAGTCAGTCTTCTTGTCCGTAAGTCGCCATTGTGCTTTTGTATTTAATTCCGATGCAATTTCTGTGTTTCATCGGCAAGAAGGTCAGAGGGAGACACTAAACCTGAAGTGAAGCATCGGAATCCAAAACTAGTGTCACAGGAATGGTTCAAAACATAGTCAGTAAGAAGAGTCAGTCTTCTTGTACATAAGTCTTCATTGTGCCTTTTCTATTTAATTCCGATACAATTTCTGTGATTCATCGTCAATAAGAAGGTCCAAGGGATACAGTAAACCTGGAGTGAAGCATCGGAATCTATAACTAGTGTCACAGGATGGTTCAAAGCATAGTCAGTAAGAAGAGTCAGTCTTCGTGTAATGAAGTCGGCATATTGCCTTTTGTATTTAATTCTGATGCAATTTCTGTGTTGCATCGTCATTAAGAAGGTCCAAGGGATACAGTAAACCTGAAGCATCGGAATCTATAATTAGCGTCACAGAAATGGTTCAAACCATAGTCAGTAAGAAGAGTCAGTCTTCTTGTACTTAAGTTATCATTGTGCCATTTCTATTTAATTCCGATGCAATTTCTGTGTTACATCGTCAATAAGAAGGTCAGAGGGATAGAGTAAACCTGAAGTGAAGCATCGGAATCGATAACTAGTGTCACAGGAATGGTTCAAAACATAGTCAGTAAGAAGAGTCAGTCTCCTTGTACTTATGTCGGCATTGTGCCTTTTGTATTTAATTCCGATACAATTTCTGTGTTTCATCGTCAATAAGAAGGTCCAAGGGATACAGTAAACCTGGAGTGAAGCATCGGAATCTATAAGTAGTATCACAGGGACGGTTCAAAACATAGACAGTAAGATGAGTCAGTATTCTTGCACTTAAGTTGGCATTGTGCTTTTCTATTTAATTCCGATGCAATTTCTGTGTTTCATCGTCAATAAGAAGGTCCAAGGGATACAGTAAACCTGGAGTGAAGCATCGGAATCTATAACTAGTGTCACAGGAATGGTTCAAACATAGACAGTAAGAAAGGTCAGTTTTCTTGTACTTAAGTTGGCATTGTGCGTTTTCTATTTAATTCCGATGCAATTTCTGTGTTTCATCGTCAATAAAAAGGTCAGAGGGATACAATAAACATGAAGTGAAGGATCGGAATCTATAACTAGTGACACAGGAATGGTTTAAAACATAGTCAGTAAGAAGAGACAGTCTTCTTGTCCTGAAGTCGGCATTGTGCCTTTTGTATTGTATTCCGATGCCATTACTGTGTTTCATCGTCAATATGAAGGTCCAAGGGATACAGTAAACCTGGAGTGAAGCATCGGAATCTAAAACTAGTGTCAATGGAATGGTTCAAAGCATAGACAGTAAGAAGAGACAGTATTCATGTACTTAAGTCGGCATTGTGCTTTTTTTTTAAATTCCGATGCAATTTCTTTGTTTCATCGTCAATAAGAAGGTCAGAGGGATAGAGTAAACCTGAAGTGAAGCATCGGAATCGATAACTAGAGTCACAGGAATGGTTCAAAACATAGTCAGTAAGAAGAGTCAGTCTCCTTGTACTTAAGTCGGCATTGTGCCTTTTGTATTTAATTCCGATACAATTTCTGTGTTTCATCGTCAATAACAAAGTCAGAGGGATACAATAAACATGAACTGAAGCATCGGAATTCATAACTAGTGTCACAGGAATGGTTCAAAACATAGTCAGTAAGAACAGTCAGTCTTCTTCTCCTTAAGTCGGCATTGTGCCTTTTGTATTTAATTCCGATGCAATTTCTGTGTTCCATCGACAATAAGAACGTCCAAGGGATACAGTAAACCTGGAGTGAAGCATCGGAATCTATAACTAGTGTCAAAGGAATGGTTCAAAGCATAGACAGTAAGAAGAGTCAATCTTCTTGTACTTAAGTCGGCATTGTGCCATTTGTATTTAATTCCGATGCAATTTCTGTGTTTCATCGTCAATAAGAAGGACAGAGGGATACAGTAAACATGAAGTGAAGCATCGGAATCTATAGCTAGTGTCACAGGAATAGTTCAAAAGCATAGTCTGTAAGAAGAGTCAGTTTTCTTGTCCTTAAGTCGGCATTGTGCCTTTTCTATTTAATTCCGATGCAATTTCTGGGATTCATCGTCAATAAGAAGGTCCACGGGATACAGAAAACCTGGAGTGAAGCATCGGAATCTATAACTAGTGTCACAGGAATGGTTCAAAACATAGAAAGTAAGAAGAGTCAGTCTTCTTGTACTTAAGTCGGCAATTGTATTTAATTCCGATGTAATTTCTGTGTTTCATCGTCAATATGAAATTCCAATTGATACAGTAAACCTGGAGTGAAGCATCGGAATCAATAACTAGTGTCACAGGAATGGTTCAAAACATAGAAAGTAAGAAGAATCAGTCTTCATGTACTTAAGTCAGCATTGTGCCTTTTCTATTTACTTCCGAGGTTATTTCTGTGTTTCATCGTCAATAAGAAGGTCGAAGTTATACAGTACACCTGAAGTGAAGCATCGGAATCTATAGCTAGGGTCACAAGACTGGTTCAAAAATAGACGGTAAGAAGAGTCAGCCCTCATGTACTTAAGTCGGCATTGTGCCTTTGTATTTAATTCCGATGCTATTTCTGTGATTCATCGTCAATAAGAAGGTCAGAGGGATACAGTAAGCCTGAAGTGAAGCATCGGAATCTATAACTAGTGTCACAGGGATGGTTCAAATCATAGTCAGTAAGAATAGTCAGTCTTCTTGTACTTAAGTTGGCATTGTGCCTTTCGTATTTAATTCCGATGCAATTTCTGTGTTTCAGCGGCAATACGAAGGTCGGAGGGATACAGTAAACCTGAAGTGAAGCATCGGAATCTATAACTAGTGTCACAGGAATGGTTCAAAACATAGTCAGTGGGAAATGTCAGTCTCCTTGTCCTTAAGTCGGCATTGTGTCTCTTGTATTTTATTCCGATGCAATTTCTGTGTTTCAACGTCAATAAGAAGGTCCAAGGTATACAGTAAACCTGGAGTGAAGCATCGGAATCTATGACTAGTGTCACAGGAATGGTTCAAACATAGACAGTAGGAAGAGTCAGTCTTCTAGTCCTTAAGTCGGCATTGTACATTTTCTATTTAATTCCGATGCAATTTCTGTGTTTCATTGTCAATAAGACGATCAGAGGGATACAGTAAACCGGAAGTGAAGAATGGGAATCTATAACTAGTGTCACATGAGTGGTTCAAAGCATAGAGAGTTGGAAGGGTCAGTCTTCATGTACATAAGTCGGCATTGTGTCTTTTGTATTTAATTCCGATGCAATTTCTGTGTTTCATCGTCAATAAGAAGGTCCAAGGGATACAGTAAACCTGAAGTGAAGCATCGGAATCCATAACTAGTGTCACAGGAATGGTTCAAAGCATAGTCAGTAAGAAGAGTCAGTCTTCTTGTACTTAAGTTGGAATTGTGCCTTTCGCGTTTAATTCCGATGCAATTTCTGTGTTTCATCGTCAATAAGAAGGTCCAAGGGATACAGTAATTCTGAAGTGAAGCTTCGGAAACTATAACTAGTGTCACAGGAATGGTTCAAATCATAGACAGTAAGAAGAGTCAGTCATCTTTTACTTAAGTCGGCATTGTGCCCGTTGCATTTTATTCCTATGCAATTTCTGTGTTTCATCGTCAATAAGAAGGTCCCAGGGATACAGTAAACGTGGAGTGAAGCATCGGAGTCTATAATTAGTGTCACAGGACTGGTTCAAAAATAGACAGTAAGAAGAGTTAGTCTTCTTGTACTTATTTCGGCATTGTGCCTTTTTATTTAATTCCGATGCAATTTCTGTGTTTCATCGTCAATAAGAAGGTCAGAGGGATACAGTTAACCTGAAGTGTAGCATCGGAATCCATAAGTAGTGTCACAGGAATGATTCAAAACATAGTCAGTAAGAAGAGTCAGTCTTATTCTACTTAAGTCGGCATTGTGCCTTTTTATTTAATTCCGATGCAATTTCTGTGTTTCATCGTCAATAAGAAGGTCCAAGTGATAGAGTAAACCTGGAGTGAAGTATCGGAATCTATAACTAGTGCCACAGGGACGGTTCAAAACATAGGCAGTAAGATGAGTTACTATTCTTGTACTTAAGTCGGCATTGTGTTTTTGTATTTATTTCCGATGGAATTTCTGTGTTTCATCGTCACGAAGAATGTCAGAGGGATACAGTAACCCTGAAGTTACGCATCGGAATCTGTAACTAGTGTCAATGGAATGGTTCAAAGCATAGAGAGTTGGAAGTGTCAGTCTTCGTGTACTTAAGTCGGCATTGTGCATTTTGTATTTAATTCCGATGCAATTTCTGTGATTCATCGTCAATAAGAAGGCCCAAGGGATACAGTAAACCTGAAGTCAAGCATCGGACTCTATAACTAGTGTCACAGAAATGGTTCAAACATAGACAGTATTTGGGTCAGTCTTCTTGTACTTAAGTCGGCATTGTGCCTTTTGTATTAAAATTCCGATGCAATTTCTGTGTTTCATCGTCAATAAGAATGTCCAAGGGAAACAGTAAACCTGAAGTGAGGCATCGGAATCTATAACTAGTGTCACAGGAATGGTTCAAATCATAGTCAGTAAGAAGAGTCAGTCTTCTTGTCCTTAAGTCGGCATTGTCCCTTTTGTATTTAATTCCGATGCAATTTCTGTGTTTCATCAGCAATAAGGTCAGAGGGATACAGTAAACCTGGAGTGAAGCTTCGGAATCTATAACTAGTGTCACAGGAATGGTTCAAATCATAGACAGTAAGAAGAGTCAGTCTTCTTGTACTTAAGTCGGCATTGTGCCTTTTGTATTTAATTCCGATGCAATTTCTGTGTTTCAACGTCAATAAGAAGGTCCAAGGAATACAGTAAACCTCAAGTGAAGCATCGGAATCTATAACTAGTGTCACAGGAATGGTTCAAAACATAGTCAGTAATAAGAGTCGGTCTTCATGTACTTATGTCGGCATTGTGCCTTTTGTATTTAATTCCGATGCAATTTCTGTGTTGCATCGTCAATAAGAAGGTCAGAGGGATACAGTAAACCTGAAGTGAAGCATCGCGATCTATAACTAGTGTCACAGGAATGGTTCAAAACATAGTCAGTAAGAAGAGTCAGTCTTCCTGTACTTAAGTCGGCATTGTGCCCTTTGTATTTACTTCCAATGCAATTTCTGTGCTTCATCGTCAATATGAAGGTCAGAGGATTACAGTAAACCTGAAGTGAAGCATCGGAATCTATAACAAGTGTCACAGGAATGGTTCAAAACATAGACAGTAAGAAAAGTCAGTCGTCTTGTACTTAAGTCGGCATTGTGTCTTTTCTATTTAATTCTGATGCAATTTCAGTGTTTCATCGTCAATAAGAAGGTCAGAGGGATACAGTAAACCTGAAGTCAAGCATCCGAATCTATAACTAGTGTCACAGGAATGGTTCAAAACATAGTCAGGAAAAAGAGTCTGTCTTCTTGTACTTAAGTCGGCATTGTGCCTTTTGTATTTAATTCCGATGCTATTTCTGTGTTTCATCGTCAATAAGAAGGTCAGAGGGTTACAGTAAACCTGAAGTGAAGCATCGGAATCTATAACTAGTGTCACAGGAATGGTTCAAAACACAGTCAGTAGGAAGTGTCGGTCTTCATGTACTTAAGTCGGCATTGTGCCATTTGTATTTAATTCCGATGCAATTTCTTTGATTCATCGTCAATAAGAAGGCCCAAGGGATACATTAAACCTGAAGTGAAGCATCGGACGCTACAACTAGTGTCACACAAATGGTTCAAAACATAGACAGTAGATGAGTCAGTCTTGTTGTACTTAAGTCGGCATTTTGCCTTTTGTATTTAATTCCGATGCAATTTCTGTCTTTCATCGTCAAAAAGAAGGTCCAAGGGAAACAGTAACCCTGAAGTGAAGCATCGGAATCTATAACTAGTGTTACAGGAACGGTTCAAAACATAGTCAGTAATAAGAGTCAGTCTTCTTGTACTTATGTCGGCATTGTGCCTTTTCTATTTAAATCAGTTGCAATTTCTGTGTTTCATCGTCAATAAGAAGGTCCAAGGGACACAGTAAACCTGGAGTGAAGCATCGGAATCTATAACTAGTATCACAGGAATGGTTCAAAACATAGACAGTAAGAAGAGTCAGTCTTCTTGTACTTAAGTCGACATTGTGCCTTTTCTATTAATTTCCGATGCAATTTCTGTGTTTCATCGTCAATAAGAAGGACAGAGGGATACAATAAACATGAAGTGAAGCATCGGAATCTATAACTAGTGTCACAGGAATGGTTCAATACGTAGTCAGTAAGAACAGTCAGTCTTCTTGTCCCTAAGTCGGCATTGTGCCTTTTTTATTTAATTCCGATGCAATTTCTGTGTTTCATCGTCAATAAGAAGGTCAAAGGGATACAGTAAACCTGGAATGTAGCATCGGAATCTATAACTA
Source organism: Schistocerca piceifrons (assembly GCF_021461385.2). Taxonomy (NCBI): domain Eukaryota; kingdom Metazoa; phylum Arthropoda; class Insecta; order Orthoptera; family Acrididae; genus Schistocerca; species Schistocerca piceifrons. Next base: position 807,164 of record NW_025727784.1, read on the forward strand.
GTGTCATAGGAATGGTTCAAAACATGGACAGTAAGAAGAGTCAGTGTTCGTGTACTTAAGTCGGCATTTTGCGCTTTGGATTTAATTCCGATGCAATTTCTGTGTTTCCTCGTCAATAAGAAGGTCCAAGGGATACAGTGAACCTGAAGTGAAGCATCGGTATCTACAACTAGTGTCAATGGAACGGTTCATAACATAGACAATAAGAAGAGTCAGTCTTCTTGTCCTTAAGTCGGCATTGTGCCTTTTGTATTTAATTCCGATGCAATTTCTGTGTTTCATCGTCAATAAGAATGTCCAAGTGAACAGCAAACCTGAAGTGAAGCATCGGAATCTATAACTAGTGTCACAGGAATGGTTCAAAACATAGTCAGTAAGAAGAGTCAGTCTTCTTGTCCTTAAGTTGGCATTGTCCCTTTTGTATTTAATTCCGATGCAATTTCTGTGCTTCATCGGCAATAAGGTCAGAGGGATACCGTAAAACTGAAGTGAAGCATCGGAATTCAAAACTAGTGTCACAGGAATGGTTCAAAACATAGACAGTAGGAAGAGTCAGTCCTCTTGTACTTAAGTCCGCATTTTGCCTTTTGTATTTAATTCCGATGCAATTTCTGTGTTTCATCGTCAATAAGAAGGTCCAAGTTATACAGTAAACCAGAAGTGAAACATCGGAATATATAACTAGTGTCACAGGAATGGTTCAAAACATAGTCAGTAAGAAGAATCAGTCTTCTTGTACTTAAGTCGGCATTGTGCCTTTTCTATTTAATTCCGATGCAATTTCTGTGTTTCATCGTCAATAAGAAGGTCCAAGGGATATAGTGAACTTGGAGTGAAGCATCGTAATCTATAACTAGTGTCACAGGAATGGTTCAAAACATAGTAAGAAGAGTCAGTCTTCTTGTACCTAAGACGACATTGTGCCTTTTCTATTTAATTCCGATGCAATTTCAGTGTTTCATCGTCAATAAGAAGGTCAGAGGGATACAATAAACCCAAAGTGAAGCATCGGAATCTATAACTAGTGTCACAGGAATGGTTCAAAACATTGTCAGTAAGAACAGTCAGTCTTTCCTGTACTTAAGTCGGCATTGTGCCTTTTGTATTTAATTCCGTTGCAATTTCTGTGTTTCATCGTCAATACGAAGGTCCAAGGCATACAGTAAACCTGGAGTGTAACATCGGAATCTATAACTAGTGTCACAGGAATGGTTCAAAACATAGACAGTAAGAAGAGTCACTCTTCGCGTACTTAAGTCGGCATTGTGCCTTTTGTATTTAATTCCGATGCAATTTCTGTGTTTCATCGTCAATAGGAAGGTCCAAGGGTTACAGTAATCCTGAAGTGAAGCATCAGAATCTATAACTAGTGTCACAGGAATGGTTCAAAACATAGTCAGTATGAAAAGTCAGTCTTCTTGTACTTAAGTCTTCATTGTGCTTTTTCTATTTAATTCCAATGCAATTTCTGTGTTTCATCGTCAATAAGTAGGTCAGAGGGATACGGTAAACCTGAAGCGAAGCATCGGAATCTATAGCTAGTGTCACAGGAATGGTTCAAATCATAGCCAGTAAGAAGAGCCAGTCTTCTTGTCCTTAAGTTGGCATTGTGCCTTTCGTATTTAATTCCGATGCAATATCTGTATTTCATCGTCACTAAGAAGGTCCAAGGGTTACAGTAAACCTGGAGTGAAGCATCGGAATCAATAACTAGTGTCACAGGAATGGTTCAAATCATAGACAGTAAGAAGAGTCAGCCTTCTTGTACTTAAGTCGGCATTGTGCCTTTTTTATTTAATTCCGATGCAAATTCTGTGTTTCATCGTCAATAAGAAGGTCCACGGAATACTGTAATCCTCAAGTGAAGCATCGGAATCTATAACTAGTGTCACAGGAATTGTTCAAAACATAGTCAGTAGGACGAGTCGGTCTTCATGTACTTAAGTCTGCATTGTGCCTTTTGTATTTAATTTCCATGCAATTTCTGTGTTTCATCGTCAATAAGAAGGTCCAAGGGATACAGTAAACCTGAAGTGAAGCATCGGAAACTATAACTAGTGTCACAGGAATGGTTCAAAACATTGACAGTAGGAAGAGTCGGTCTTCATGTACTTAAGTCGGCAATGTGCCTTTTGTATTTAATTCCGATGCAATTTCTGTGTTTCATCGTCAATAAGAAGGTGCAAGGGATACAGTAAACCTGAAGTGAAGCATCGGAATCTATAAATAGTGTCACAGGAATGGTTCTAAACATAGACAGTAAGAAGAGTCAGTCTTCTTGTACTTAAGTCGGCATTGTGCCTTTTGTATTAAATTCCGATGCAATGTCTGTGTATCATCGTCAATAAGAAGGTTAGAGGGATACAGTAAACCTGAAGTGAAGCATCAGAATCTATAACTAGTGTCACAGGAATGGTTCAAAACATAGACAGTAAGAAAAGTCAGTCGTCTTGTACTTATGTCGGCATTGTGCATTTTCTATTTAATTCAGTTGCAATTTCTGTGTTTTATCGACAATAAGAAGGTCCAAGGGATACAGTAAACCTGGAGTTAAGCATCTGAATCTATAACTAGTGTCACAGGAATGGTTCAAAACATAGACAGTAAGAAGAGTCAGTCTTGTTGTACTTAAGTCGCCATTGTGCCTTTTCTATTTATTTCCGATGCAATTTCTGTGTTTCATCGTCAATAAGAAGGTCAGAGGGATACAATAAACCTGAAGTGAAGCATCGGAATCTATAACTAGTGTCACAGGAATGGTTCAAAACTTAGTCAGAAAGAACAGTCAGTCTTCTTGTCCCTAAGTCGGCATTGTGCCTTTTTTATTTAATTCCGATGCAATTTCTGTGTTTCATCGTCAGTAAGAAGGTCCAAGGGATACAGTACACCTGGAATGTAGCATCTGAATCTATAACTAGTGTCAGAGGAATGGTTCAAAACATAGACAGCAAGAAGAATCAGTCTTCGAGTACTTAAGTCGGCATTTTGCTCTTTGTATTTAATTCCGATGCAATTTCTGTGTTTCATCGTCAATAAGAAGGTCCAAGGGATACAGTAAACCTGAAGTGAAGCATCGGAATCTATAACTAGTGTCACAGGAATGGTTCAATACATAGACAGTAGGAAGAGCCAGTCTTTTTGTACTTAAGTCGGCATTGTGCCTTTTGTATTTCATTCCGATGCCATTTCTGTGTTTCGTCGTCAATAAGAACGTCAGAGGGATACAGTAAACCTGAAGTGAAGCATCGGAATTCATAGCTAGTGTCACCGGAAAAGTTCAAAACATAGACTGTAAGAAGAGTCAGTCTTCTTGTCCTTAAGTCGGCATTGTGCCGTTTGTATTTAATTCCGATGAATTTTCTGTGTTTCATCGTCAATAAGAAGGTCCAAGGGATACAGTAAACCTGGAGTGAAGTATCGGATTCTGTAACTAGTGTCACAGGAATGGTTCAAAACATAGACAGTAAGAAGAGTCAGTCATCTTGTACTTAAGTCGGCATTGTGACTTTTCTATTTAATTCCGATGCAATTTCTGTGTTTCATCGTCAATAAGAAGGTACAAGGGATACAGTAAAACTGGAGTGAAGCATCGGAATCTATGACTAGTGTCAATGGAATGGTTCAAAACATAGACAGTAAGAAGAGTCAGTCTTCTTGTTCTTAATTCGGCATTGTGCCTTTTGTATTTAATTCCGATGCAATTTCTGTATTTCATCGTCAATAAGAAGGTCAAAGGTATCCAGTAAACCTGATGTGAAGCATCGGAATCTATAACTAGTGTCACAGGAATGGTTCAAATCATAGTCAGTAGGAAGAGTCGGTCTGCATGTACTTATGTCGGCATTGCGCCTTTTGTATTTAATTGCGATGCAATTTCTTTGTTTCATCGTCAATAAGAAGGTCCAAGGGATACAGTAAACCTGAAGTGAAGCAGGGGACTCTACAACTAGTGTCACAGAAATGGTTCAAAACATAGACAGTAGATGAGTCAGTCTTCTTGTACGTAAGTCGGCATTTTGCCTTTTGTATTTAATTCCGATGCCATTTCTGTGTTTCATCGTCAATAAGAAGGTCCAAGGGAAACAGTAAACCTGAAGTGAAGCATCGGAATATATAACTAGTGTCACAGGAATGGTTCAAAACATAGACAGTAGGAAGAGTCAGTGTTCGTGTACTTAAGTCGGCATTTTGCCATTTGGATTTAATTCCGTAGCAATTTCTGTGTTTCATCGTCAATAAGAAGGTCCAAGGGATACAGTAAACCTGAAGTGAAGCATCGGAATTTATAACTAGTGTCACAGGAATGGTTAAAAACATAGTCAGTAAGAAGAGTCAGTCTTCGTGTACTGAAGTCTTCATTGTGCCTTTTCTATTTAATTCCGATGCAATTTCTGTGTTTCATCGTCAATAAGAATGTCCTAGGGTACAGTAAACCTGAAGTGAAGCATCGGAATCTATAACTAGTGTCACAGGAATGGTTCACAATATAGTCAGTAAGAGGAGTCAGTCTTCTTGTCCTTAAGTTGGCATTGTCCCTTTTGTATTTAATTCCGATGCAATTTCTGTGTTTCATCGGCAATAAGGTCAGAGGGATACAGTAAAACTGAAGTGAAGCATCGGTAATCCAAAACTAGTGTCACAGGAATGGTTCAAAACATAGACCGTAGGAAGAGTCAGTCCTCTTGTACTTAATCCGCATTGTGCCTTTTGAACTTAATTCCGATGCAATTTCTGTGTTTCATCGTCAATAAGAAGGTCCAAGGTATACAGTAAACCAGAAGTGAAGCATCGGAATATATAACTAGGGTCACAGGAATGGGTCAAAACATAGTCAGTGAGATGAATCAGTCTTCTTGTACTTATGTCGGCATTGTGCCTTTTCTATTTAATTCCGATGCAATTTCTGTGTTTCATCGTCAATAAGAAGGTCCAAGGGATATAGTGAACTTGGAGTGAAGCATCGTAATCTATAACTAGTGTCACAGGAATGGTTCAAAACATAGACAGTAAGAAGAGACAGTCTTCTTGTACCTAAGTCGACATTGTGCCTTTTCTATTTAATTCCGATGCAATTTCAGTGTTTCATCGTCAATAAGAAGGTCAGAGGGATACAATAAATCTGACGTGAAGCATCGGAATCTATAACTAGTGTCACAGGAATGGTTCAAAACATTGTCAGTAAGAACATTCAGTCTTCTTGTACTTAAGTCGGCATTGTGCATTTTGTATTTAATTCCGTTGCAATTTCTGTGTTTCATCGTCAATACGAAGGTCCAAGGCATACAGTAAACCTGGAGTGTAGCATCGGAATCTATAACTAGTGTCACAGGAATGGTTCAAAACATAGACAGTAAAAAGAGTCACTCTTCGCGTACTTAAGTCGGCATTGTGCCTTTTGTATTTAATTCCGATGCAATTTCTGTGTTTCATCGTCAATAAGAAGGTCCAAGGGATACAGTAATCCTGAAGTGAAGCATCAGAATCTATAACTAGTGTCACAGCAATGGTTCAAAACATAGTCAGTAAAAAGAGTCAGTCTTCTTGTCCTTAAGTTGGCATTGTGCCTTTCGTATTTCATTCCGATGCAATATCTGTGTTTCATCGTCACTAAGAAGGTCCAAGGGTTACAGTAAACCTGGAGTGAAGCATCGGAATCAATAACTAGTGTCACAGGAATGGTTCAAATCATAGACAGTAAGAAGAGTCAGTCTTCTTGTACTTAAGTATGCATTGTGCCTTTTTTATTTAATTCCGATGCAAATTCTGTGTTTCATCGTCAATAAGAAGGTCCACGGAATACTGTAATCCTCAAGTGAAGCATCGGAATCTATAACTAGTGTCACAGGAATTGTTCAAAACATAGTCAGTAGGACGAGTCGGTCTTCATGTACTTAAGTCTGCATTGTGCCTTTTGTATTTAATTTCGATGCAATTTCTGTGTTTCATCGTCAATAAGAAGGTCCAAGGGATACAGTAAACCTGAAGTGAAGCATCGGAATCAATAACTAGTGTCACAGGAATGGTTCAAAGCATAGACAGTAGGAAGAGTCAGTCTTCTTGTACTTAAGTTGGCAATGTGCCTTTTGTATTTAATTCCGAAGCAATTTCTGTGTTTCATCGTCAATAAGAAGGTCCAAGGGATACAGTAAACCTGAAGTGAAGCATCGGAATCTATAAATAGTGTCACAGGAATGGTTCTAAACATAGACAGTAAGAAGAGTCAGTCTTCTTGTACTTAAGTCGGCATTGTGCCTTTTGAATTTAATTCCGATGCAATGTCTGTGTATCATCGTCAATAAGAAGTTCAGAGGGATACAGGAAACCTGAAGTGAAGCATCAGAATCTATAACTAGTGTCACAGGAATGGTTCAAAACATAGACAGTAAGAAAAGTCAGTCGTCTTGTACTTAAGTCGGCATTGTGCATTTTCTATTTAATTCAGTTGCAATCTCTGTGTTTCATCGACAATAAGAAGGTCCAAGGGATACAGTAAACCTGGAGTTAAGCATCGGAATCTATAACTAGTGTCACAGGAATGGTTCAAAACATAGACATTAAGAAGAGTCAGTCTTCTTGTACTTAAGTCGACATTGTGCCTTTTCTATTTATTTCCGATGCAATTTCTGTGTTTCATCGTCAATAAGAAGGTCAGAGGGATACAATAAACCTGAAGTGAAGCATCGGAATCTATAACTAGTGTCACAGGAATGGTTCAAAGCTTAGTCAGTAAGAACAGCCAGTCTTCTTGTCCCTAAGTCGGAATTGTGCCTTTTTTATTTAATTCCGATGCAATTTCTGTGTTTCATCGTAAATAAGAAGATCCAAGGGATACAGTAAACCTCAAGTGAAGCATCGGAATCTATAACTAGTGTCAGAGGAATGGTTCAAAACATAGACAGCAAGAAGAGTCAGTCTTCGAGTACTTAAGTCGGCATTTTGCCCTTTGTATTAATTCCGATGCAATTTCTGTGTTTCATCGTCAATAAGAAGGACCAAGGGATACAGTAAAACTCAAGTCAAGCATCGTAATCTATAACTAGTGTCACAGGAATGGTTCAAATCATAGCCAGTAAGAAGAGTCAGTCTTCTTGTACTTAAGAAGGCTTTGTGGCGTTTCTATTTAACACCGATGCAATTTCTGTGTTTCATCGTCAATAAGAAGGTCAGAGGGATACAGTAAACCTGAATTGAAGCATCGGGATCTATAACTAGTGTCACAGGAATGGTTCAAATCATATTCAGTAAGAAGAGTCAGTCAGCTTGTACTTATGTCGGCATTGTGCCTTTTGTATTTAATTCCGATGCAATTTCTGAGTTTCATCGTCAATAAGAGGGTCCAAGGGATACAGTAAACCTGAAGTGAAGCATCGGAACCTATAACTAGTGTCACAGGAATGGTTCAAAGCATAGACAGTAAGAAAAGTCAGTCGTCTTGTACTTAAGTCGGCATTGTGCCTTTTCTATTTAATTCCGATGCAATTTCTGTGTTTCATCGTATATAAGAAGATCCAAGGGATACAGTAAACCTCAAGTGAAGCATCGGAATCTATAACTAGTGTCACAGGAATGGTTCAAAACATAGTCAGTAGGAAGAGTCGGTCTTCATGTACATAAGTCGGCTTTGTGCTTTTGTATTAAATACCGATGCAAATTCTGTGTTTCATCGTCAATAATAAGGTCCAAGGGATACAGTAAACCTGAAGTGAAGCATCGGAATCTATAACTAGTGTCACAGGAATGGTTCAAAACATAGACAGTAAGAAGAGTCAGTCTTCTTGTACTTAAGTCGGCATTGGGCCTTTTCTATTTAATTCCGATGCAAGTTCTGTGTTTCATCGTCAATAAGAAGGTACAAGGGATACAGTAAAACTGGAGTGAAGCATCGGAATCTATGACTAGTGTCAATGGAATGGTTCAAAACATAGACAGTAAGAAGAGTCGGTCTTCTTGTCCTTAATTCGGCATTGTGCCTTTTGTATTTAATTCCGATGCAATTTCTGTATTTCATCGTCAGTAAGAAGGTCAAAGGTATACAGTAAACCTGAAGTGAAGCATCGGAATCTATAACTAGTGTCACAGGAATGGTTCAAAACATAGTCAGTAGGAAGAGTCGGTCTTCATGTACTTATGTCGGCATTGTGCCTTTTGTATTTAATTCCGATGCAATTTCTGTGTTTCATCGTCAATAAGAAGGTCAGAGGGATACAGTAAACCTGAAGTGAAGCATCGGAATATATAACTAGTGTCACAGGAATGGTTCAAAGCATAGTCAGTAAGAAGAGTCAGTCGTTTTGTACTTAATTCGGCATTGTGCATTTTGTGTTTAATTCCGATTCAATTTCTGTGTTTCATCGTCAATAAGAAGGTCCAAGGGATACAGTAATCCTGAAGTGAAGCATCGGAATCTATAACTAGTGTCACAGGAATGGTTCAAAATATAGACAGTAAAAAGAGTCAGTCTTCTTGTACTTAAGTCGGCATTGTGCCATTTGTATTTAATTCCGATGCAATTTCTTTGATTCATCGTCAATAAGAAGGCCCAAGGGATACAGTAAACCTGAAGTGAAGCTTCGGACCCTACAACTAGTGTCACAGAAATGGTTCAAAACATAGACAGTAGATGAGTCAGTCTTCTTGTACTTAAGTCGGCATTTTGCCTCTTGTATTTAATTCCGATGCAATTTCTGTGTTTCATCGTCAATAAGAAGCACCAAGGGAAACAGTAAACCTGGAGTGAAGCATCGGAATCTATTACTAGTATCACAGGAATGGTTCAAAACATAGACAGTAAGAAGAGTCAGTCTTCTTGTACTTAAGTCGACATTGTGCCTTTTCTATATATTTACGATGCAATTTCTGTGTTTCATCGTCAATACGAAGGTCAGAGGGATACAATAAACCTGAAGTGAAGCATCGGAATCTATAACTAGTGTCACAGGAATGGTTCAATACTTAGTCAGTAAGAACAGTCAGGCTTCTTGTCCCTAAGTCGGCATTGTGCCTTTTTTATTTAATTCCGATGTAATTACTGTGTTTCATCGTCAATAAGAAGGTCAAAGGGATACAGTAAACCTGGAGTGGAGCATCGGAATCTATAACTAGTGTCACAGGAATGGTTCAAAACATAGACAGTAAGAAGAGTCAGTGTTCGTGTACTTAAGTCGGCATTTTGCCCTTTGGATTTAATTCCGATGCAATTTCTGTGTTTCATTGTCAATAAGAAGGTCCAAGGGATACAGTAAACCTGAAGTGAAGCATCGGAATTTATAACTAGTGTCACAGGAATGGTTCAAACATAGTCAGTAAGAAGAAACAGACTTCGTGTACTGAAGTCTTCATTGTGCCTTTTCTATTTAATTCCGATGCAATTTCTTTATCTCATCGTCAATAAGAAGATCCAAGGGATACAGTAAACCTGGAGTGAAGCATCGGAATCTATAACTAGTGTCAATGGAACGGTTCAAAACACAGACAATAAGAAGCTTAAGTCTTCTTGTCCTTAAGTCGGCATTGTGCCTTTTGTATTTAATTCCGATGCAATTTCTGTGTTTCATCGTCAATAAGAATGACCAAGGGAACAGTAAACGTGACGTGAAGCACCGGAATCTATAACTAGTGTCACAGGAAGTGTTCAAAACATAGTCAGTAAGAAGAGTCAGTCTTCTTGTACTTAAGTCGGCATTGTACCTTTTGTATTTAATTCCGCATCAATTTCTGTGTTTCGTCGTCAATAAGAAGGTCCAAGGGATATAGTGAACTTGGAGTGAAACAACGTAATCTATAACTAGTGTCACAGGAATGGTTCAAAACATAGACAGTAAGAAGAGTCAGTCTTCTTGTCCCTAATTCGACATTGTGCCTTTTCTATTTAATTCCGATGCAATTTCAGTGTTTCATCGCCAATAAGAAGATCAGAGGGATACAATAAACCCGAAGTGAAACATCGGAATGTATAACTAGTGTCACAGGAATGGTTCAATACATAGTCAGTAAGAAGAATCAGTCTTCTTGTACTTAAGTCTGCATTGTGCCTTTTGTATTTAATTCCGATGCAATTTCTGTGTTTCATCGTCAATAAGAAGGTCCAAGGGATACAGTAAACCTGAAGTGAAGCATCGGAATTTATAACTAGTGTCACAGGAATGGTTCAAAACATAGGCAGTAGGAAGAGTCAGTCTTCTTGTACTTAAGCCGGCAATGTGCCTTTTCTATTTAATTCTGATGCAATTTCAGTGTTTCATCGTCAATAAGAAGGTCAGAGGGATACAGTAAACCTGAAGTAAAGCAACCGAATCTATAACTAGTGTCACAGAAATGGTTCAAATCATAGTCAGTAAAAAGCGTCTGTCTTCTTGTACTTAAGTCGGCATTGTGCCTTTTGTATTTAATTCCGATGCAATTTCTGTGTTTCATCGTCAATAAGAAGGTCAGTGGGATACAGTAAACCAGAAGTAAAGCATCGTAATCTATAACTAGTGTCACAGGAATGGTTCAAAACATAGTCAGTAAAAAGAGTCAGTCGTTTTGTACTTAATTCGGCATTGTGCCTTTTCTATTTAATTCCGATGCAATTTCTGTGTTTCATCGTCAATAGGAAGGTCCAAGGTATACAGTAAAACTGAAGTGAAACATCGGAATCTATAACTAGTCTCACAGGAATGGTTCAAAACATAGTCAGTAATAAGAGTCAGTCTTCTTGTACTTAAGTCGGCATTGTGCCTTTTCTATTTAATTCAGTTGCAATTTCTGTGTTTCATCGACAATAAGAAGGTCCAAGGGATAGAGTAAACCTGCAGTTAAGCATCGGAATCTATAACTAGTGTCACAGGAATGGTTCAAAACATAGACAGTAAGAAGAGTCAGTCTTCTTGTACTTAAGTCGTTATTGTGCCTTTTCTATTTATTTCCGATGCAATTTCTGTGTTTCATCGTCAATAAGAAGGTCAGAAGGATAGAATAAACCTGAAGTGAAGCATCGGAATCTATAACTAGTGTCACAGGAATGGTTCAAAACATAGTCAGTAAGAACAGTCACTCTTCCAGTCCCTAAGTCGGCATTGTGCCTTTTTTATTTAATTCCGATGCAATTTCTGTGTTTCATCGTCAATAAGAAGGTCCAAGGGATACAGTAAACCTGGAGTGTAGCATCGGAATCTATAACTAGTGTCAGAGGAATGGTTCACAACATAGACAGGAAGAAGAGCCAGTCTTCGTGTACTTAAGTCGGCATTTTGCCCATTGTATTTAATTCCGATGCAATTTCTGTGTTTCATCTTCAATAAGAAGGTCCAAGGGATACAGTAAAACTGAAGTCAAGCATCGTAATCTATAACTAGTGTCACAGGAATGGTTCAAATCATAGCCAGTAAGAAGAGCCAGTCTTCTTGTACTTAAGTAGACATTGTGGCGTTTCTGTTTAATTCCGATGCAAATTCTGCGTTTCATCGTCAATAAGAAGGTCAGAGGGATACAGTAAAACTGAAGTGAAGCATCGGGATCTATAACTAGTGTCACAGGAATGGTTCTAATCATAGTCAGTAAGAAGAGTCAGTCTTCTTGTACTTATGTCGGCATTGTGCCTTTTGTATTTAATTCCGATGCAATTTCTGAGTTTCATCGTCAATAAGAGGGTCCAAGGGATACAGTAAACCTGAAGTGAAGCATCGGAACCTATAACTAGTGTCACAGGAATGGTTCAAAGCATAGACAGTACGAAAAGTCAGTCGTCTTGTATTTAAATCGGCATTGTGGCTTTTGTATTTAATTCCGATTCAATTTCAGTGTTTCATCGTAAATAAGAAGATCCAAGGGATACAGTAAACCTCAAGTGAAGCATCAGAATCTATAACTAGTGTCACAGGAATGGTTCAGAACATAGTCAGTAGGAAGAGTCGGTCTTCATGTACTTAAGTCGGCATTGTGCCTTTTGTATTAAATACCGATGCAATTTCTGTGTTTCATCGTCAATAATAAGGTCCAAGGGAAACAGTAAACCTGAAGTGAAGCATCGGAATCTATAACTAGTGTCACAGGAATGTTTCAATACATAGACAGTCGGAAGAGTCAGTCTTTTTGTACTTAAGTCGGCATTGTGCCTTTTGTATTTAATTCCGAAGCCATTTCTGTGTTTCGTCGTCAATACGAACGTCAGAGGGATACAGTAAACCTGAAGTGAAGCATCGGAATCCATAGCTAGTGTCACCGGAAAGGTTCAAAACATAGTCAGTAAGAAGAGTCAGTCTTCTTGTCCTTAAGTCGGCATTGTGCCTTTTGTATTTAATTCCGATGAATTTTCTGAGTTTCATCGTCAATAAGAAGGTCCAAAAGATACAGTAAACCTGGAGTGAAGTATCGGATTCTATAACTAGTGTCACACGAATGGTTCAAAACATAGACAGTAAGAAGAGTCAGTCCTCTTGTACTTAAGTCCGCATTGTGCCTTTTGTATTTAATTCCGATGCAATTTCTGTGATTCATCGTCTATAACAAGGTCCAAGGAATACAGTGAACCTGAAGTGAAGCATCGGAATCTATAACTAGTGTCACAGGAATGGTTCAAAACATAGACAGTAAGAAGAGTCAGTCTTCTTGTACTTAACGCGGCATTGTGCCTTTTGTATTTAATTCCGATGCAATTTCTGTGCTTCATCGTCAACAAGAAGGTCAGAGGGATACAGTAAACCTGAAGTGAAGCATCGCAATCTATAACTAGTGTCACAGGAATGGTTCAAAACATAGTCAGTAAGAAGAGTCAGTCTTCTCGTACTTATGTCGGCATTGTGCCTTTCGTATTTAATTCCGATGCAATTTTTTTGTTTCATCGTCAATATAAAGGTCAGAGGGATACAGTATACCTGAAGAGAAGCATCGGAATCTATAACTAGAGTCACAGGAATGGTTCAAATCATAGACATTAAGAGAGGTCCGTTTCTTGTACTTAAGACGGCATTGTGCCTTTTGTATTTAATTCCGATGCAATTTCTGTGTTTCATCGTCAATAAGAAGGTCCAAGGGATGCAGTAAAACTGAAGTAAAGCATCGGAATCTATAACTAGTGTCACAGGAACGGTTATAAACATAGCCAGTAAGAGGAGTCAGTCTTCTTATACTTAAGTAGGCATTGTGGCGTTTCTATTTAATTCCGATGCAATTTCTGTGTTTCATCGTCAATACGAAGGTCAGAGGGATACAGTAAACCTGAAGTCAAGCATCCGAATCTATGACTAGTGTCACAGGAATGGTTCAAAACAAAGTCAGTAAAAAGGGTCAGTCTTCTTTTACTTAAGTCGGCATTGTGCACTCTGTATTTAATTCCGATGCAATTTTTGTGGTTCATCGTCAATAAGAAGGTCAGAGGGGTACAGTTACCTGAAGTGAAGCATCGAGATCTATAACTAGTGTCACAGGAATAATTTAAAGCATTGTCAGTAAGAAGAGTCAGTCTTCTTGTACTTAAGTCGGCATTGTGCCTGTTGTATTTAATTCCGATGCAATTTCTGTGTTTCATCGTCAATAAGAAGGTCCAAGGGATACAGTAAACCTGAAGTGAAGCATCGAAATCTATAACTAGTGTCACAGGAATGGTTCAAAACATAGACAGTAAGATGAGTCAGTTTTCTTGTACTTAAGTCGGCATTGTGATTTTTGTATTTAATTCCGATGCCATTTCTGTGTTTCATCCTCAACAGGAAAGTCAGAGGGATACAGTAAACCTGAAGTGAAGCATCGGAATCTATAGCTAGTGTCACCGGCATGGTTCAAAACATAGTCAATAAGAAGAGTCAGTCATCTTGTCCTTAAGTCGGCATTGTGCCTTTTGTATTTAATTCCGATGAATATTCTGTGTTTCATCGTCAATAAGAAGGTCCAAGGGATACAGTAAACCTGGAGTGAAGCATCGGAATCTATTACTAGTGTCACAGGAATAGTTCACAACATAGACAGTAAGAAGAGTCAGTCTTCTTGTACTTAAGTCGGCATTGTGCCTTTTGTATTTAATTACGATTCAATTTCTGTGTTTTATCGTCAAAAAGAAGGTCCAAGGGATACTGTAAACCTGAAGTGAAGCATCGGAATCTATTACTAGTGTCACAGGAATAGTTCACAACATAGACAGTAAGAAGAGTCAGTCTTCTTGTACTTAAGTCGGCATTGTGCCTTTTGTATTTAATTGCGATGCAATTTCTGTGTTTCATCGTCAATAAGAAGGTCCAAGGGGTACAGAAAACTGAAGTCAAGCATCGGAATCTATAACTAGTGTCACAGGAATAGTTCAAAACGTAACCAGTATAAAGAGTCAGTCTTCTTGTACCTAAGTAGGAATTGTGGCGCCTCTATTTAATTCCGATTCAGTTTCTGTGTTTCATCGTCAATAAGAAGGTCAGAGGGATACAGTAAACCTGAAGTGAAGCATCGGGATCTATAACTAGTGTCACAGGAATGGTTCAAAGCTTAGTCAGTAAGAAGAGTCAGTCTTCTTGTACTTAAGTCGGCATTGTGCCTTCTGTATTTAATTCCGATGCAATTTCCGTGTTTCATCGTCAATAAGAAGGTCAGGGTGATACAGTAAACCTGAAGTGAAGCATCCGAATCCATAACTAGTGTCACAGGAATGGTTCGAAACATAGTCAGTAAATAGAGTCAGTCTTCTTGTACTTCAGTCGGCATTGTGCATTTTGTATTTAATTCCGATGCAATTTCTGTGTTTCATCGTCAATAAGAAGGTCCAAGGGATATAGTAAACTTGGAGTGAAGCATCGAAATCTATAACTGGTGTCACAGGAATGGTTCAAAGCATAGACAGTATTAAGAGTCGGTCTTCATGTACTTAAGTCGGCATTGTGCCTTTTGTATTAAATACCGATGCAATTTCTGTGTTCCATCGTCAATAATAAGGTCCAAGGAATACAGTAAACCTGAAGTGAAGCATCGGAATCTATAACTAGTGTCACAGGAATGGTTCAAAACACAGTCAGTAAGAAGAGTCAGTCTTCTTGTACAAATGTCGGCATTGTGCCTTTTCTATTTAAATAAGTTGCAATTTCTGTGTATCATCATCAATAAGAAGGTCCAAAGGATACAGTAAACCTGGAGTGAAGCATCGGAATCTATAACTAGTATCACAGGAATGGTTCAAAACATAGACAGTAAGAAGAGTCAGTCTTCTTGTACATAAGTCGACATTGTGCCTCTTCTATTAATTTCCGATGCAATTTCTGTGTTTCATCGTCAATAAGAAGGACAGAGATATACAATAAACCTAAAGTGAAGCATCGGAATCTATAACTAATGTCACAGGAATGGTTCAATACGTAGTCAGTAAGAACAGTCAGTCTTCTTGTCCCTAAGTCGGCATTGTGCCTTTTTTATTTAATTCCGATGTTATTTCTGTGTTTCATCGTCAATAAGAAGGTCAAAGGGATACAGTAAACCTGGAGTGTAGCATCGGAATCTATAACTAGTGTCACAGGAATGGTTCAAAACATGGACAGAAAGAAGAGTCAGTGTTCGTGTACTTAAGTCGGCATTTTGCGCTTTGGATTTAATTCCGATGCAATTTCTGTGTTTCCTTGTCAATAAGAAGGTCCAAGGGATACAGTAAACCTGAAGTGAAGCATCGGAATCTATAACTAGTGTCCCAGGAATGGTTCAAAACATAGTCAGTAAGAAGAGTCAGTCTTCTTGTCCTTAAGTTGGCATTGTCCCTTTTGTAATTAATTCGGATGCAATTTCTGTGTTTCATCGGCAATAAGGTCAGAGGGATACAGTAAAACTGAAGTGAAGCATCGGAATCCAAAACTAGTGTCACAGGAATGCTTCAAAACATAGACAGTAGGAAGAGTCAGTCCTCTTGTACTTAAGTCCGCATTGTGCCTTTTGTATTTAATTCCGATGCAATTTCTGTGTTTCATCGTCAATAAGATGGTCCAAGGTATACAGTAAACCAGAAGTGAAGCATCGGAATATATAGCTAGTGTCACAGGAATGGTTCAAAACATAGTCAGTAAGAAGAATCAGTCTTCTTGTACTTAAGTCGGCATTGTGCCTTTTCTATTTAATTCCGATGCAATTTCTGTGTTTCATCGTCAATAAGAAGGCCCAACGGATATAGTGAACTTGGAGTGAAGCATCGTAATCTATAACTAGTGTCATAGGAATGGTTCAAAACATAGACAGTAAGAAGAGTCAGTCGTCTTGTACCTAAGTCGACATTGTGCCTTTTCTATTTAATTCCGATGCAATTTCAGTGTTTCATCGTCAATACGAAGGTCAGAGGGATACAATAAACCCGAAGTGAAGCATCGGAATCTATAACTAGTATCACAGGAATGGTTCAAACATAGTCAGTAGGAAGAGTCGGTCTTCATGTACTTATGTCGGCATTGTGCATTTTGTATTTAATTCCGATGCAATTTCTGTGTTTCATCGTCAATAAGAATGTCCAAGGGTTACAGTAAACCTGAAGTGAAGCATCGGAGTCCATAACTAGTGTCACAGGAATGGTTCAAAGCATAGACAGTAAGAAGGGTCGGTCTTCTTGTACTTAAGTCGGCATTGTGCCTTTTGCATTTAATTCCGATGCAATTTCTGTGTTTCATCGTCAATAAGAAGGTCAGAGGGATACAGTAAACCTGAAGTGAAGCATCGCGATCTATAACTAGTGTCACAGGAGTGGTTCAAAGCATAGTCAGTAAGAAGAGTCAGTCTTCTTGTACTTAAGTCGGCATTGTGCCTTTTGTATTTAATTCCGATGCAATTTCTGTGTTTCATCGTCAATAGGAAGGTCAGAGGGTTACAGTAAACCTGAAGAGAAACATCGGAATATATAACTAGTGTCACAGGGATGGTTCAAAACACAGTTAGTAGGAAGTGTCGGTCTTCATGTACTGAAGTTGGCATTGTGTCTTTTGTATATAATTCCGATGCAATTTCTGTCTTTCATCGTCAATAAGAAGGACCGAGGGATACAGTAAACCTGAAGTGAAGCATCGGAATCTATAACTAGTGTCACAGGAATGGTTCAAAACATAGTCAGTAAGAAGAGTCAGTCTTCTTGTCCTTAAGTTGGCATTGTCCCTTTTGTATTTAATTCCGATGCAATTTCTGTGTTTCATCGGCAATAAGGTCAGAGGGATACAGTAAAACTGAAGTGAAGCATCGGAATCCAAAACTAGTGTCATAGGAATGGTTCAAAACTTAGACAGTAGGAAGAGTCAGTCCTCTTGTACTTAAGTCCGCATTGTGCCTTTTGTACTTAATTCCGATGCAAGTTCTGTGTTTCATCGTCAATAAGAAGGTACAAGGTATACAGTAAACCAGAAGTGAAGCATCGGAATATATAACTAGTGTCACAGGAATGGGTCAAAACATAGTCAGTAAGAAGAATCAGTCTTCTTGTACTTATGTCGGCATTGTGCCTTTTCTATTTAATTCCGATGCAATTTCTGTGTTTCATCGTCAATAGGAAGGTCCAATGGATATAGTGAACTTGGAGTGAAGCATCGTAATCTATAACTAGTGTCACAGGAATGGTTCAAAACATAGACAGTAAGAAGAGTCAGTCTTCTTGTACCTAAGTCGACATTATGCCTTTTCTATTTAATTCCGATGCAATTTCAGTGTTTCATCGTCAATAAGAAGGTCAGAGGGATACAATAAACCTGAAGTGAAGCATCGGAATCGATAACTAGTGTCACAGGAATGGTTCAAAACATTGTCAGTAAGAACAGTCAGTCTTCTTGTACTTAAGTCGGCATTGTGCCTTTTGTATTTAATTCCGCTGCAATTTCTGTGTTTCATCGTCAATACGAAGGTCCAAGGCATACAGTAAACCTGGAGTGTAACATCGGAATCTATAAGTAGTGTCACAGGAATGGTTCAAAGCATAGACAGTAAGAAGAGTCACTCTTCGCGTACTTAAGTCGGCATTGTGCCTTTTGTATTTAATTCCGATGCAATTTCTGTGTTTCATCGTCAATAAGAAGGTCCAAGGGATACAGTAATCCGGAAGTGAAGCATCAGAATCTATAACTAGTGTGACAGGAATGGTTCAAAACATAGTCAGTATGAAGAGTCAGTCTTCTTGTACTTAAGTCTTCGTTGTGCCTTTTCTATTTAATTCCAATGCAATTTCTGTGTTTCATCGTCAATAAGTAGGTCAGAGGGATACGGTAAACCTGAAGCGAAGCATCGAAATCTATAGCTAGTGTCACAGGAATGGTTCAAATCATAGTCAGTAAGAAGAGTCAGTCTTCTTGTCCTTAAGTTGGAATTGTGCCTTTCGTATTTAATTCCGATGCAATATCTGTGTTTCATCGTCACTAAGAAGGTCCAAGGGTTACAGTAAACCTGGAGTGAAGCATCGGAATCTATAACTAGTGTCAATGGAACGGTTCAAAACTTAGACAATAAGAAGAGTCAGTCTTCTTGTACTTAAGTTGGCATTGTGCTTTTTCTATTTAATTCCGATGCAATTTCTGTGTTTCATCGTAAATAAGAAGATCCAAGGGATACTGTAAACCTCAAGTGAAGCATCGGAATCTATAACTAGTGTCACAGGAATGGTTCAAATCATAGTCAGTAGGAAGAGTCGGTCTTCATGTACTTAAGTCGGCATTGTGCCTTTTGTATTAAATACCGATGCAATTTCTGTGTTTGATCGTCAATAATAAGGTCCAAGGGATACAGTAAACCTGAAGTGAAGCACGGGAATCTATAACTAGTGTCACAGGAATGGTTCAATACATAGACAGTAGGAAGAGCCAGTCGTTTTGTACTTAAGTCGGCATTGTGCCTTTTGTATTTAATTCCGATGCCATTTCTGTGTTTCGTCGTCAATAAGAACGTAAGAGGGATACAGTAAACCTGAAGTGAAGCATCGGAATCCATAGCTAGTGTCACCGAAAAGGTTCAAAACATAGTCTGTAAGAAGAGTCAGTCTTCTTG